>NC_092224.1:63376742-63531742 GCF_036320965.1 Panulirus ornatus
AATGTTATATGGTTGCGAGTCGTGAGTGAGGAAAGATTGACCAAGAGGATATATGTGTCAGAGGTGGAGGGAACGAGGAGAAGTGGGAGACCAAATTGCAGGTGTAAAGATGGAGTGAAAAAGATTTTGAGTGATCGGGGCCTGAATATGCAGGAGGGTGAAAGGCGTGCAAGGAATAGAGTGAATTGGAACGATTTTGTATACCGGGGTCGACGTGCTGTCAGTGGATTGAACCAGGGCATGTGAAGCGTCTGGGGTAAACCATGGAAAGTTTTGTGGGGCCTGGTTGTGGAAAGGGAGCTGTGTTTTCGGTGTATTATTACATGACAGCTAGAGACTGAGTGTGAACGAATGTGGCCTTTGTTGTCTTTTCCTAGCGCTACCTCGCGCACATGAGGGGGGGAGGGGGTTGTTATTTCATGTGTGGCGGGGTGGCGATGAGAATGAATAAAGGCAGACAGTATGAATCATGTACATGTGTATATATGTATATGGCTGTGTGTGTGTGTATATGTATACGCTGAGATGTATAGGTATGTATATTTGCGTGTGTGGACGTGTATGTATATACATGTGTGTGTGGGTGGGTTGGGCCATTCTTTCGTCTGTTCCTTGCCCTACCTCGCTAACGCGGGAGACAGCGACAAAGCAAAATGAATTAATATATATATATATATATATATATATATATATATATATATATATATATATATATATATATATATATATGAATCAGCCACCAGCGCTGTATCATCAGCGAACAACAACTGACTCACTTCCCAAGCTCTCTCATCCCCAACAGATTTCATACTTGCCCCTCTTTCCAAAACTCTTGCATTTACCTCCCTAACAACCCCATCCATAAACAAATTAAACAACCATGGAGACATCACACACCCCTGCCGCAAACCTACATTCACTGAGAACCAATCACTTTCCTCTCTTCCTACACGTACACATGCCTTACATCCTCGATCAAAACTTTTCACTGCTTCTAACAACTTTCCTCCCACACCATATATTCTTAATACCTTCCACAGAGCATCTCTATCAGAAGCTGGTGACTGAGTTTGGTAAAGTGTGTGGAAGAAGAAAGTTAAGAGTAAATGTGAATAAGAGCAAGGTTATTAGGTACAGTAGGGTTGAGGGTCAAGTCAATTGGGAGGTGAGTTTGAATGGAGAAAAACTGGAGGAAGTGAAGTGTTTTAGATATCTGGGAGTGGATCTGGCAGCGGATGGAACCATGGAAGCGGAAGTGGATCATAGGGTGGGGGAGGGGGCGAAAATTCTGGGGGCCTTGAAGAATGTGTGGAAGTCGAGAACATTATCTCGGAAAGCAAAAATGGGTATGTTTGAAGGAATAGTGGTTCCAACAATGTTGTATGGTTGCGAGGCGTGGGCTATGGATAGAGTAGTGCGCAGGAGGATGGATGTGCTGGAAATGAGATGTTTGAGGACAATGTGTGGTGTGAGGTGGTTTGATCGAGTGAGTAACGTAAGGGTAAGAGAGATGTGTGGATGTAAAATGAGCGTGGTTGAGAGAGCAGAAGAGGGTGTTTTGAAATGGTTTGGGCACATGGAGAGAATGAGTGAGGAAAGATTGACCAAGAGGATATATGTGTCGGAGGTGGAGAGAACGGGGAGAAGAGGGAGACCAAATTGGAGGTGGAAAGATGGAGTGAAAAAGATTTTGTGTGATCGGGGCCTGAACATGCAGGAGGGTGAAAGGAGGGCAAGGAAAAGAGTGAATTGGAGCGATGTGGTATACCGGGGTTGACGTGCTGTCAGTGGATTGAATCAAGGCATGTGAAGCGTCTGGGGTAAACCATGGAAAGCTGTGTAGGTATGTATATTTGCGTGTGTGGACGTATGTATATACATGTGTATGGGGGTGGGTTGGGCCATCTCTTTCGTCTGTTTCCTTGCGCTACCCCGCAAACGCGGGAGACAGCGACAAAGCAAAAAAAAAAAAAAAAAAAATATATATATATAAATATATATATATATATATATATATATATATATATATATATATATATATATATATATATATATATATATAACATGTTATATAATACCGTGTACTCTTGCCAGCGTGCTGAGGTGCAAAATCCTGTGTTTACACATATATGTAAGACAGTATAACTCAGCGGACGAAAGATTTTGACAAATGCTCTAGGTTATTGCCTCATATTGGTAGCCCTGTTTTTCTTGTATTCATTTCTCAGTATGAGTCTGGCATTCACGCTTGCCAACGCTACCGAGACAACAGGTGTCGCAGTGTTCATTTTGGAGTTCATTTGACCGATCCATAAAGGTAGTTTATTTGTTGGATGCAGCCCAAGCTTTCATCTTCCCATTTGCGCACGTTCATTCAAGGTATCATCGCATCGCTTACCATTTGCCTTCTCAACTAGATTACCTTTTTTTTTCGTCATTGGTTTTATTAGAACCTCGAACTTCTTTTGCTCTACTGGCGCTTGTGATTTCTGTTCGTTTCCTACTTTGTCATCATCTACAGATCCTGTAATGACTCTGCTCTTTATCATCGTCTCTGATTCCCTTTTATTCTCCACCACAGCAGCTCTTCCAAGTCCTCTTTCTTCTGTTCAGTTGACCAGCTGCTCTAAGTATCTGCTCCTCTCAAGGTGCCCACATCAGCAAACTGCGCTACGTTCCTGCTCTAGGCATTACGGTCTCATGCACTGAGCGTGTGGACAATGTCTGCCTCAAGTGATCCAATACGTATTCCATCATCTCCTTTGGTACCAGTGTCACATTGTCCACGAATTGTGTTATCTGTTCGTCGTCATCCACAGAGGTGATTTTGTCGGTAGTTTGTTCATTAGATGATTTTACCGTCGGTCAGTCACATCCGCAATATCTCTGTCCCATTCCATCTGCAAAGTCGCCAGTCGACAAAAATTTCCAGAGGAAATAAGAGATTACACTCTGTTTCCAGCTAAGCTTTCCTGGGAGAGAGCCACACGCAGTCATGCGTTTTGGTCCAGTATGACAAGAATTTCATTTCTTAAATGTTTACAGGTTGAGATTTTCCGCTGTGGTACCAAGTGCTGTGGAGTTTAACACGTGACTGTATGTACACTGGGCTGGTTAAGATATAGCTTTATCCCTTCGAAATTATAATGGATTCATTTTTCCTTTTTTTTTTTTTTGAGGATTATTTGTTTGAAGTGGGCGGCGAGAGGCGAGTTTCAGTGGAGTGTTGGCGACGATGGAAATGAAATTTGAAGATGTTTACATCTGCCTCCCACACCACCGTAGATGATACGTGTTCACTGTGTGGAGTGTTTGTGTGCCCGTCCCTCACGCTTTATTAAAGACCATATCGTCCAGGCCTTAACTACAGTCGTCACCTTACCCTCATTAACGACTTCCTCATTCATTACTAACTGGTTCTCTCAGTATCTGCTGATAACACTGGTAAGTCTTCATTGACCCCTTTTCCCATGTTCTTTGATAACACTGGTGATTGTTTATTGACCCCTTTTCCCATTTTCTTTGATAACATTGGTGATTCTTCATTGACCCCTTTTCCCATTTTCTTTGATAACATTGGTGATTCTTCATTGACCCCTTTTCCCATGTTCTTTGATAACACTTGTGATTCTTCATTGACCCCTTCTCCCATGTTCTTTAATAACACTGGCGATTCCTCATTGAACTTTTTCCCATGTTCTTTAATAACACTAGTGATTCTTCATGGACCCTTTTTTCCCATGTTCTTTGATAACACTTGTTATTCTTCATTGACCTTTTTCCCATGTTCTTTAATAACACTAGTAATTCTCTGTTGACCCCTTTTCCCATGTTCTTTGATATCACTAGTGATTCTCTATTGACCCCTTTCCCTTGATCTTGATCTTTATTATTCACTACTGCTTCTTTATAATCTCAGCTCCAGCCTTTCTGATTCACCTCAAACGTCACCTAACCTTACCCTCCTCCTCTGTTTCCAGCGAGGGTGAACGTTGCTCTCAGGCTAACCGTATCCTTCATGAGAGAGTCACGCCAGCAGTAGTGGTGATGTGGTTCGAGACTTACACAAGTCGTCCTTGTCCCTAGTAATATCAGGAGCTGTGTAAGACTTGTACAAGTCGTCCTTGTCCCTAGTAATATCAGGAGCTGTGTAAGACTTGTACAAGTCGTCCTTGTCCCTAGTAATATCAGGAGCTGTGTAAGACTTGTACGAGCGTCATTCCCCACCTCTAGGACTGACGGTGACCATATTAAACTTCTCTGATAGCTCCCCACTGAATCTTATACTATGCTTTATCACTACAGTGTCATAATGCCATGAACAGCTCGACCACTTCTAGTGGTGCCAGTGGCCATGTACGAGTCTTACGCTAGCCACGGACGTTGATCGAGTGAGGATCTGTATATATGTTCGGGAGTTACTGCTTCAGGTGTCTGTGGCTCACAGTACCTACTGTGTCTACGACTGCTAGTGTGTAGAGTGTCTTGACCTCTCACAATCTCAGTCTGGTTCCTAATAATGCGTCAAGGGCCGACTACTCGTTGTAGAGTGTGTGTGTGTGGAATGTTTAGAGTGTAGGGTCTCTGGGAATTGCAGTATTCGGAGTTACTCGGACGCAGAGTGAGAAGAGTGTTAGTAACCTGGTCTGTAGATCAGGGGACGTTTACACACACACACACACACACACACACACAAACACAAACACACACACACACACACACACACACACACACACACACACACACACACACAAACAAACACAAAACGCTTCTTCCTCCAAATTTTCTCCTTTCAAAAATATTCCCCGGTTATTTTGTGCCTCAACCTCGCTAAATGTAATAATCTTACCTTTATTCACATTTCCTCCCATCTTCCTCCCTTCACACACTCTCCCAAACTCCTGCAGTTTCTCACTCGAATCAGCCACCAGTGCCGGATCATCAGCAAACAACGACTTACTCCCCGAACCCGCATACCCGCCTCTCTCTCTCCAAGACCTTTGCATTTCCCTCCCTCACCACCCCACCCCATCCATATAAACAAATTAAGCAGCCATGTTGACGTCATCAACTCCTGCCACAGACAAACTGTCACCTAGAATGATTCACCCTCCTCTCTACCTACCCACACAGACACACACGCCTTACACTCTTGATGAAAACTTCCTTCTGCTTCTGGTAGCTTTCCTCCCACGTCATATATTTTCCTAATACTTTTACAAAGCATCTCTATCATCCCTGTCATATCCTCTTACCAGATTCGTTAATGCCACATACCGATACTTTTGTTTCTCATCAGTATCTTTCACACTTATTTTCTCGAGCAAACGCCTGATCCACACGTCCCCTACAACTTCTGAAACCACACTCTTCCTTTGCAGTTTCATGCTCTGAACGTGCCTTCACCCACTCAGTCACAATACAGTCCTCCTGTACTCCAGCTTTAAGGGGAAAGTAATTTGAATACGAAATTTTTAATTTGACGAGCTACCTTCATAAATGAGATAAAAGTTTTAACCATGGGATGCGGAAGTTCAAATCGGGTCCTTCGTTACCACCACAATTGTGCCTTCATGCTGGTGTCAGAAGACTTTTCGACATCTTGTACGATAAGGGCAATCATTTAGCATGTAAGGTTATGGTTATATAGACACTTGGTGATTACAGCAAGGTCATCCAAGGTGGAGAGATGGAGTAGAAAGCCAAACTGGTTAAGTGAAAGGAGGTTGTTGTTATTGATCCTTTCAAAGACTTTACCGATAGACTCGAGTAAGCTAACTGGTCTCCACCGATAGACTCGAGTAAGCTAACTGGTCTCCACCGATAGACTTGAGTAAGCTAACTGATCTGTAATGTAGGAAGTTTTCATTAGATCTATTTGCTTTGGAGTCATTGAGGTAGTTGTATTTTTCAAGTTAACTGGAGAGTAATAGCCTCAGGCTCGTGCAGGATTGAAGAGTGCAGTAGTTGTTATAATGATGTTATCAGGAAGATGCGTGAGTAACTGGTCACCAGTGCAGGAGCTGCCTTGAGCTACATTAGGTTCTTTTTTTTTTCTTTTGAGGAAAAGTTTGACCTCGTTGAATGCTATAGGTAAGTATGAGGTCGTCTGTAAGTGCATGTATATTATCTGATCTAGGTAAAAGTGGCTGGGTCTACAGACTGTGTTGTTGTGAGCTAAGGAATGTGGCGTATGGGGTTGATTTGGGAGGCGGAGAGGGCTAGGGGTCGTCTGGTCATTAAGAGGAGGTTTGAAGGAGTGGTATTGTTGGGGAGCTGAGGGATGAGGGATGTCAGGAATTTGGGTGGGGTAGTCAGAGCGGTGTGGATGGTTCGTAGGGAGGGAAGCCAGAAGTTCATGAAGAGTTGTTGCTGTTGGTAAATTGTTGTGTTTAGCATTATAACAAAAAACTGTGTTGAATTTTGAGACATCTTCCTTTCTGAGAGATATGGCTTTTAAGAAGCACGTATACATCAATTCTTGAAGTGTAGAGAATCACTCGGGTTGGGAGTAAGAATATGTTAGGTGACAGTGGGTTTGCTAGTAACAGCTGCTGCGTAAGGTGTTGGTTAGTTCGTGATGGAAGAGGAGCCAGAGGAGCACAGTGTATGTCGAGCTGTGCCAAGTGGTTCTTTCCCTCCCGAGCATTGTCCACACACTGCAGTGTGAGAGCTTTTGCGATTTACACAAATTGGTATCTAGGTCTCGCATTGGCGAAAGTTGAGACCAACTTCAGCACAATTGCTGCAAATCTGTTATTGCATCTTACAGCTTTTCTATCCGAGGCCGCATTGCGGACCTTTAAAGTTCGGAAACATTTGTTACATGAAGTCCATCATTCTCCTGGTGGATAGCAGCAGTGATCTCATCTGGATGAAAGGACAGAACTGAATCATTAGGATTAGTGGGTAGAAGAGTGCATCTGGCCAGGAAGGGGCGGTCGTAGACAAGCTGATAGACTATCTTTGCAAGAAATATCAAGTAGCCATCTATCTAGTCAGGAATATATTCAGGCCTTTTTCATTTCTGAGTCGAACTTTATATTGTTGTTTGTTGATAGTGATTCTGAGTTACTGTGCTCGATGTGCTTTTGTGGCCTGGTAAACACGGGTTGGCCAATCAGTGGTGGAGGGATAGAGAGTATCAGTTTTAGTGCGTTTGACACGTATGTCGGTAGGCTTTAGGGGTGACATCGCGGTAACCTGACACACCGTGCACGTCTGAGTGCACCTCTACCTCCGCTCTTAACCGCCACACTCCCGATCTCAACGGCATCCGTAATCCTATCCAAATGGCCAAGGGACATTACGTCTCCCCTGTCACCCATATCCTCATGTCGTCGCTCCCAAACATATTCCGAACTCACGAATCCTCTCTGATCTTCATCGTCCAAGTTGTTGGACTCATCTCTTACATCGTCATCCCCAATCAGTTCCCTGAAGATCCTCCTCCTCCTCCTCCTCCTCCTCCTGTTAGGAACTCATTCCATTGTCACAAACAATCTCCCAAAAGTTTTGTAATTACGACCCCAATTTTCACTCAGACCTTCCCTAATTCCAAAATAGATTGTTGAACACCCTTAGTTCTCTGATTGCCGCCCTTCTTGCAGAGATTCAGTTACTTTTCTCTCTTTATTCATGGTTTTTACATTGATAACCATTTCAAGTTCTTGACGTTATATTTTTCATTCTGTGCCCTTCACTCATCTCTGTTTTCTAAAATATTCAGCTCTTCCTTACAAACTCTCTCTCTCTCTCTCTCTCTCTCTCTCTCTCTCTCTCTCTCTCTCTCTCTCTCTCTCTCTCGATGACCATGTACCCTGCAACAACTTCCTACAACCAATTCGCGTTTCTGGCTATCTCCAGAAAGTGACTTCTGCTTCCATTTTCCAAAATGAGCGGCCACTCTCGGAGCGTCCCGATCATAAACAGAGATTCCTGTACTTTCCCCCATATGGTCACAGTGATTTCCATTATTTCCTCCAAGGTTTGGCCTGTTGAGGGAAACTAAAAATTCCTCAATTGTTTCTCACAGACACCAGGGAGGAGGAAACCTTTACAGAAATGGGAGCCGTGAGTGGGTTAGATTAAGGGGGGCTTACAATGGTTGCCGACTTTGCACCTAACGAATACTCTTTTTTTTTTCTGCAAGAAGACGTGAGAGGAATCATAGCAGTTCTTGGGAAAGGAATGGGAAGGCTAGGAATGAAAACTGGGCGAGACACTGGGGAAGTATGGGATCTGGTGAACACAATTAGGTTAAGGTATGAAAAATAAACGGCCTGATCGAGTGAAAAGAGCCAAAACTTGTTCATAAAGGAAAATGTTAGAGAGCATGAAGCAGGAGGGCTAAACTGAAGGAAGACATTAAACCTAAGATGAGAACACATGGATTTCTATATCGGGGACTGAAATGTTATTATACTATGAAAACATTTGACTTTGACGCTTTAACTAATTACGGAAGAATTCATATTAAGTAAATATATTTTTCTAACAGTTCTCAAAAGACTTTGTGAGAGGTTTTCTTAGAAACACTTGGATCATAATTCTTCTCACAAAGCTGTTTGTTTATACCGTTCGGAGAACTTCGTCTGTCGTCAGATTTTATTTTTCTCCCGCCAGGAGGCACATGCCCCGCCACCCGGTGGTTGTGCTTGGGTGGGTGATGTAAGGATTTATTCCTTGGACATCTTTGCGCCTGGGATGTGAGGCCAAGGTGCTCGGGTTGTGCCAGACTCCACCTGTAGGGTTACAGCACGATATAGGAGAGTTTTTTTTGGCAAGGCTGCACATCGTCAGTGGACGGGAGGACATTCTTGTCCAGGACCTACTTTCTCCAAAGGAGTCCAGCGGTTACAAAATATTGTGTTTTTCATACTTAATCATCGTTTCCTGGGTTAGCTAGGTAGCGCCAGGATCATACGAAGTTGTACCGAGACCACTGCTCCCTAACCACAACCAGGCCCCACAGGCCTTTCCATGGTTTACCCCAGACGCTTCTCATACCCTGGTTTAGGCCATTGACAGCACGTCATCCTCAGTTTCCACACTTTTCTCAGTGCTCCCAGAACTTTCATCCACACTTTAGCTCCCATAATGCCGTTCGCTGCCTCGTCCACACACAGGTATCTCAAACGCCTCACATCGTCCAGGTTCTATCCACACTCGCACACCAACTACCCTGTCCGTTTACACTGCTCAATCTAAAGACCCTGCCGACTTTCTTTCAACTTTCTCCTTTCATACACTTTCCAAACTCGAAAACCAATTTCTACAGTGTTTCACACAAATCTACCACCAGCGACGTATCATCAGCATACAGTAACAGCAATCCTGCTTACTCCACCCCTCCCCAACAGACTCCACACCTGCTGCTCTCCCCAGAATCCTTGCATTAACCTACCTCACTACCCCAGCTATAGACAGATGAAATAGTCATGGTGACATTATTCATCCCTGCCGCAGACCTACCTTCACATAAAGCCACTCACTTTCCTCTCGTGTTACTTTCTTGGCAACAACTCCTTACTGCCACTGATAGTTTCCTCCCACGCCAAATGATTCTAACGCCTTCCAATAAGACATCTCCATCACCCCTATCATTTGCTTTCTCCGTATCCATTAATGCCAGACACAGATCCTTCGGTTTCTCTACGTATTTCTCTCTCAGATTCTTGAAAGCAAGCACTTGATCCACACATCCTCTACCAATCATGAAACCACATTGTTTGATCCTCTGAGCGTGCCACCACCCTCTCAGTGACCACTCTTGCATACGGCTCACCAGGTTCACCCAACAAACTTATACCTCTTTAATCGAACGTTAACCTTTGTTCCCTTTGCCCTTATAGAGGCGGTAATCCTGGTATTCCGCCCATCTTCAGTCAATTCCCCCATTCTTGATAAATTCAACTGCAAACCCGTCCACTCCACCCGCTTTGCCACACTTCTTAAGCGAAGCTTTCATCACTTCTCTTTTGGCAGAAATCACTTGGCATGACTCTCTCACCTCGCACACCTCCACGTCCAAAACACCCTACATCTACCATCCTGTCATCGAGTACATTCAACAGTCCTTCAAAAAAAACGGTATTTCTCTTTTCACCTCGTCTGTCAGTTACCACATTTCCATCTATCCCCTCTGCTGTGGGTACCATTTGTTTTCCTGTTCTCCCACCATTAACCTCCTTCCAAAAGAAGTATGTTGATAATCCCTCACCCCAACACTCATTTGCCCTTTCTCAACCCTATACCTTCCACTTGACCTCGTGCAGATTTCTCTTGTACATCTCTCAATCCCTCGCACCGCTTCACTGTAAATAACTCCCTTAAACCTCACTTTTTATATTACCAACGTAACCTCCTTATCCTAGAACTCAATACCAAACCCTTTCCCACTTTCCGCATACCACACTCTTCTCGCACTTTAGTCTCTCCTCACTCTTCCTTTGCATGTATCTACACCATTCCAGCACACCCTCCTCCCCATACCTCTTTTTGTCTCTGCTTCTGACATGCATATCCTCTTCGTCAGTCTTTCCTCTTTCCTCCTCTCCATATGTCGTAACCATTTCAGCACACCCTCTTTATCTCTCTCATACATACTCTTCCCATTTCCACCCAACTCCCTTATCCTATCATTTCGTGTTAGATCAATCCTCCTTGCAGCTCTTATTGTCCTCAAACTTTTAAATCCAACACATTCATCTTCGTCTGTGCGCTTTATGTGGCACATGCCGGGCATCCGTACAACACTGTCGGGTGTACTGAACCATCATCAAACATGCCCATCTTTGTCGTCTCAGGTGATAAGTGACCTCCCTTTCCTCACACTCCTGATTGTACCGAAGACTTATAGCTTACTCCGACTTCCACAGATCCATCCGCTGCAATACCCACTCCCAGGTATTAATCACACGACACACCTTTTACAAGCCCCTTATGGTCGGTGTTCTGAGTTCTCAGCGATAACATGACATTACTCCCGACCCGGTGGTTCTCAGTATTGACAGGATTTGATTCAAGTTTGTCTCTGGAATGGTCATCTGGAGAGTATGAGAGTGGGAAGTTCAAGGAATGTATTCTCTTTGTATTGCTCATAGGATATTTATCCTTTTTTTTTTTCTTTGTTATGTCGCAAAGCCTGTCTTTTACTTGAGAGTTCTGTGGAAAAGGTGTCTTTCGTGGGTACAAATTGCAAGTAGTCATCAGAATGTAGTTTATATATCAAGCGAAATAAGCTGGGGTGGATTGATCTTCCCTAGCAGCCTCTACAACCAGCTTGGAAACTTGTGTCGAGAAATCTAATTACTGAGACGCCAGGTCCCTCGCTAGTAACAGAGGCTTCATAGAAAAGTTATAATTGAAGTATCATTTGCTGGGTTTTGTGAGGCTATCAGATGCTGAGAAGATGACCTCATAATTAGGTCTTCCTCCTTACTCCTAAAGCCACGCTGAGGGAGGGAGAAAAAGAGAAAAGAAGTGGTGGGGGAGGGAGTGAAGATGGGGAGTTAAGTGACGATAAAAAGAAAGAATACATTGATAAGACAGAAGGTAGTGATGGGGGTAGCGAATTGTGATTCATTTCTGTCATTTGATTCTTCTGGTGGTGAAGGAATGTCGCTATATTGCCTTCCAGAACACAAGCGTCAATGCTTAGAATCACTGCAAAGACGTCGCTAACACGAGTAAGGGATGGTTGCTAGGGCAAGCCTCACTCAGACAATCCGGGTGCTGTGTGTTTGATCTGGAGCAGCGCGCGCGCGCGCACACACACACACACACACACACACACACACACACACACACACACTACGGTTGCAGGTGAGGTTATATACGACCTCTGGCCCAGGCACTGGCGTCCAAGTTGTATACGGATGGCACCATAGTGATATGGTATATATATATATATATATATATATATATATATATATATATATATATATATATATATATATATATATATATATATGTCTGAGTTACATCTGGTATTCGCGCATTCCTCACGTACTGGACGGTATTTCAGAGATCAGGGATTCGTAGGAGACGATATTGTTACTCATTTTTTTTTTTTTTTTCGTACATAGCGAAATTATAAGTACCTTAACCAATGGTTTTCTCGTTACGTGACTAGCTGATTGTACTAGAACTGGAAAGATTGGCTTTGGTTAAGATAACGTTATTTAACGCCGTACTATATTGCGAAAGACAAGGGTATCGAAACACGTGTGACAGCTTAATCAGCCACTGAAAAAAAAATATATATATATTTATACATATATATGTATACGGTGTAGCGAGCCCCAGGTCATCCAAATAGCCTTTGACTGATGTTTCAAAACTCAATCAAGTTTTCCAGTGTTTTTAAAGTGGATCTAAAAGCTTTACTGGTAAACGTAAATTGTTTATGCAATCATTCAGCTAGACAATAAAAGAAACGAGGTTTATGAATTAGTTTAAGTTGATTAAGGGAATACATACATACACACCATTCCAGAAAAGGAAGTAAAAATACACTTTAGCCGTGATATGTATACTAGAATTATATATATATATATATATATATATATATATATATATATATATATATATATATATATATATATATATGTATATATATAATTTTTTTTTTATTATACTCAGTTGCTGTCTCCTATCTCCCGCGTTAGCGAGGATGCGCAAGGAAACAAACGAAAGAATGGCTCATCCAACCCACATACACATGTCTGTACATAAACGCCCACACACGCACAAATACATACCTATACATTTCAACGTATACATACATGTACATACACAGACATATACATATATACACATGTACATATTCATACTTGCTGCCTTCATCCATTCAGTCATCACCCCGCCTCACATGAAATGGTAGTGATGGCTTGCGCAAAGATCCCTGTGGCATGAGAAAGGTGGGAGGTGGGCAGATTAGAAAGGGTAGTGAGTGGTGGGATGAAGAAGTAAGATTGTTAGTGAAAGAGAAGAGAGAGGCGTTTGGATTTTTGCAGGGAAGTAGTGCGTATCATTGGGAGATGTATAAAAGAAAAAGGCAGGGGATCAAGAGAAAGGTGTAAGAGGTGAAAAAGAGGGCAAATGAGAGTTAGGGTGAGAGAGTTTCATTTGATTTTAGGGAGAATAAAGAGATGTTTTGGAAGGAGGTAGATAAAGTGCGTAAGGCAAGAGAACAAATGGGAACATTAGTGAAGGGGGCTAGTGGGGAGGTAATAACAAGTAGTGGTGATGTGAGAAGATGGAGTGAGTATTTTGAAGGTTTGCTGAATGTGATTGATGATAGAGTGGCAGATCTAGGGTGTTTTGGTCGAGGTGGTGTGCGATGTGAGAGGGTAAGGTAGGGGGCTGGAAATCATCCCCTCCAGTTTTGACTTCTCCAAAAGAAGGAACAGAGAAAGGGGCCAAATGAGGATTTTCCTTCTTAAGCTCAATCCTCTGTTCCTAACGCTACCTCGTTAGAGGGGGAAATTGTGAAAGAATGGCCCAACCCACCCATATACATATGTATATACATACACTTCCACACACGCACATATACATACCTATACATTTCAACGTATACATATGTATACCTATACAGACATATACATATATACACATGTACATAATTGATACCTGCTGCCTTTAATCATTCCCGTCGCCACCCCGCCACACATCTATTTTAACTTTCTAAAAGGGGAAACATAAGATATAGGGTGTTTTGGTCGAGGTGGTGTGCAAAGTGAGAGGGTTAGGAAAAATTATTTGGTAAACAGAGAAGAGTTAGTAAAAGTTTTGCGAAAGATGAAAGCCGGCAAGGCAGCGGGTTTGGGTGGTATTGCAATGGAATTTATGTAAAAAGGGGATGACTGTATTGTTGACTGGCTGGTAAGGTTATTTAATGTATGTATGACTCATGGTGAGGTGCCTGAGGATTGGCGGAATGATTGCATAGTGCCATTGTACAAAGGCAAAGGGGATAAAAGTGAGTGCTGAAATTACAGATGTATAAGTTTGTTGAGTATTCCTGGTAAATTATATGGGAGGATATTGATTGAGAGGGTGAAGGCATGTACAGAGCATCAGATTGGGGAAGAGCAGTGTGGTTTCAGAAGTGGTAGAGGATGTGTGGATCAGTTGTTTGCTTTGAAGAATGCATGTGAAAAAATACTTAGAAGAGCAAATGGATTTGTATGTAGCATTTATGGATCTGGAGAAGGCATATGATAGAGTTGATAGAGATGCTTTGTGGAAGGTACTAAGAATATATGGTGTGGGAGGCAAGTTGTTAGAAGCAGTGAAAAGTTTTTATCGAGGTTGTAAGGCATGTGTACGTGTAGGAAGAGAGAAAAGTGATTGGTCCTCAGTGAATGTAGGTTTGCGGCAGGGGTGTGTGAAGTCTCCATGGTTGTTTAATTTGTTTATGGATGGGGTTGTTAGGGAGGTGAATACAAGAGTTTTGGAAAGAGGGGCAAGTATGCAGTCTGTTGTGGATGAGGGAGCTTGGGAAGTGAGTCAGTTGTTGTTCGCTGATGATACATCGCTGGTGGCTGATTCATGTGAGAAACTGCAGAAGCTGGTGACTGAGTTTGGTAAAGTGTGTGAAAGAAGAAAGTAAGAGTAAATGTGAATAAGAGCAAGGTTATAAGGTACTGTAGGGTTGAGGGACAAGTTAAATGGGAGGTAAGTTTGAATGGAGAAAAACTGGAGGAAGTGAAATGTTTTAGATATCTGGGAGTAGATTTAGCAGCGGATGGAACCATGGAAGCAGAAGTGAATCATAGGGTGGGGGAGGGGGCGAAAATCCTGGGAGCGTTGAAGAATGTGTGGAAGTCGAGAACATTATCTCGGAAAGCAAAAATGGGTATGTTTGAAGGAATAGTGGTTCCAACAATGTTGTATGGTTGCGAGGCGTGGGCTATGGATAGAGTTGTGCGCAGGAGGGTGGATGTGCTGGAAATGAGATGTTTGAGGACACTGTGTGGTGTGAGGTGGTTTGATCGAGTAAGTAACGTAAGGGTAAGAGAGATGTGTGGAAATAAAAAGAGCGTGGTTGAGAGAGCAGAAGAGGGTGTTTTGAAATGGTTTAGGCACATGGAGAGAATGAGTGAGGAAAGATTGACCAAGAGGATATATGTGTCGGAGGTGGAGGGAACGAGGAGAAGAGGGAGACCAAATTGGAGGTGGAAAGATGGAGTGAAAAAAATTTTGAGTGATCGGGGCCTGAACATGCAGGAGGGTGAAAGGCGGGCAAGGAATAGAGTGAATTGGATCGATGTGGTATACCGGGGTTGACGTGCTGTCTGTGGATTGAATCAGGGCATGTGAAGCGTCTGGGGTAAACCATGGAAAGTTGTGTGGGGCCTGGATGTGGAAAGGGAGCTGTGGTTTCGGGCATTATTGCATGACAGCTAGAGACTGAGTGTGAACGAATGGGGCCTTTGTTGTCTTTTCCTAGCGCTACCTCGCACACATGAGGGGGGAGGGGGATGGTATTCCATGTGTGGCGAGGTGGCGATGGGAATGAATAAAGGCAGACAGTGTGAATTGTGTGCATGGGTATATATGTATGTGTCTGTGTGTGTATATATATGTGTACATTGAGATGTATAGGTATGTATATTTGCGTGTGTGGACGTGTATGTATATACATGTGTATGGGGGTGGGTTGGGTCATTTCTTTCGTCTGTTTCCTTGCGCTACCTCGCAAACGCGGGAGACAGCGACAAAGCAAAGCAAATAGAAAAAAAAAAAAAATCATATATATATATATATATATATATATATATATATATATATATATATATATATATATATATATATCCCTGGGGATAGGGGAGAAAGAATACTTCCCACGTATTCCCTGCGTGTCGTAGAAGGCGACTAAAAGGGGAGGGAGCGGGTGGCTGGAAATCCTCCCCTCTCGTTTTTTTTTTTAATTTTCCAAAAGAAGGAACAGAGAAGGGGGTCAGGTGAGGATTTCCCTCTAAGGCCCAGTCCTCTGTTCTTAACGCTACCTCGCTAATGCGGGAAATGGCGAATAATATGAAAAAAGATATATATATATATATATATATATATATATATATATATATATATAGACATATTGTTACGAACTCAGTACTTATTCAGGCAAGGTCGCCTGTAACATATATGTTACAAATACTATACTGGTCCTTGTCTTGCAAGGACGTTAGGAGAGATGCAAGAAAGAAATATAACAGTTGATATACAACGAAGAGACGTAGCTAGGACGCCATTTGGTAAATAAGAATACCCACAGCCAAGCCTCGCAGACCTTTCGGTGGTTTCCCCTAACCGTATTTTTTATCGTAGGTCATCCCATTGACAGCACGTCGCCCCCTGTATACCACATCACCCTACTTTGATCTGACCCGTACACGCTTCACTCTCTCCTGCACGTTAAGGCCTCGATCACTGAAAACATTTTTCACTCCCTTGTTATACCTTCTCTTTGGCTTTCTTTTTGTTTCTTCGTCCACTTTCGAGAAGTATACTTTCTCAGTCAGCCTGTCCTCACTTGTCCTTTCCGTATCTTAAAATCATTTCACCAGAACCTCTACTGTTCCCTCGACCATACTGTTCTCTCTACCACACGTCTTCCTTGCCGTGCCATTACTTATTCGGTCAACGCACCTCACGTCTCATATTGTCCTCTAACGTTCTATATCCAACTGATATGTTTGCCTCTCAACTCTGACCACACGAATCAGTAAACGTCTGACATCTCCCACTATCACAAACAGCCTCGGAAGGTCCAAAGTGGTCTGTTGCTGTTTGAATTCCTCTGTATTTCCATGTATATCTGGTATTCAGGGGTAATCTAGTTTCCACAGTACGGTCTGCAGATGATGCCGACTTGTTGTTGTGTGTTGGAACGTTCGTATTTTGTCGTCAGGTAAAGAACCTGGGAATACATTGTTTACTATGACTTGTTTTGATCAGTGATCAACTTTCTCCAGAAGGTGGGTGTCAGTGCTATTGATTGGCTCGTTAGGGAGTTCATCGTACATAAGACTCGAGACAGGGTGCTCGAGGAGTAGTAGAATGCCTGTATAGTGCCATTCTATAAAAGTAAAAGGGGACAAAGGTGAATGCTTGAATGACAGAAACATTAATTTTTTAGGTTGAGTGCACATGGCAGATTGTTTGAGGGACTGGTGATTGAAAGGGATGGGAGCATGCACTAGGAATCGGACTGAAGAGGAACATAGTGCCTTCAAGGGGTGGTAAAAGATGTGTGAATCTTGAGTCTGCCTTGAAGAATTTGTATGAGAAGTAATTTGTGAAAGAGAATGATTTATACGTGGCGTTTATAGATTAGGAAAGAGCGTATGAGAGGGTTGATAGAGATACTTTGTAGAAGATAAGAATATGTGATACTGGAGGAGAGCTGCTGGAAGCAGAGGGAAGTTTTATCAAGGAAATAAGGGGCTCGTTCGAGTTGGAAACGAGCAGAGTGAGTTTATCCAGGTGAAGATGGATTTACGGCAGGGGTACACTGGTGTCGCGATGGCTGTTTAATCCGTCTATAAGGTGACGAGAGGACCTTGCAGAGAGGGGCAGGTGTGCAGTCAGTCTGGGAGTGGATTAGTTGCTGTTTGCTGATGGCACGGCTCAAGAGGCAAACTCAAGTGAGAAACTGCAGTAGCTGGTTTCTGAATTTAGGTGAGTGTGAAAGGAAGAATGTTGAGAATTGATTTAGATTAAAGTGAGACAATTAAGTCCTGCAGCGGAGTGAGGCAGCCTAGTCTGAATGTGAATTTGATAGAAGAGAGCCTGGTGGTGGTGAGGTGTTTCAGATACCTGGTAGTGGATACAGCATGGAATGGAACCATGGAACCTGAAGCAAGTCATAGGTAGGGTGAAGGAGGGGTTTAGGTCCTGGGCGCACATATGTTGCCGGATGTAATAGCCATCAACAGGTAAATATCACGAAACCAGGTTCCGCTCTTTACGTAATTCTTGCATCTTAACTCCTTTGGAAACACGACTGTATCTCTAAGTTACAAGACTGCTCGGCTGTGAACAAGTAAAGAGTACTGAGACGAGATCTGTTCCATTCGTCAAAATATGTGAAGTGCATGAAGTGAAGCAATCACAGCGAAGAGACACCCTTCGTTGTAGCCTCCTCCAGACACATGACGCTGTACGTACGACAAGTATACCCGGGTTATTGATGTCACAAGACAATAAGTGAAACATCATGATTACCTGAAAAAGAATACGTTGATATCATATCTAAACAAACACCTGAAAAATGATATGTCAGTAAAGAACATGATAATTATAGTTAAGCGAGTCGTATGATATCCGTTCGTGTTGTGATGTAGCGTAGACACCTGTATCCCACTTGTAGTTCACAGTAAAGCGATGAAACACATGATCAGAATATACTCAAGTTATTTAGTAAATTGTTAATTGCTAGTGTAGATGATTTATATTAATCTGCTTGAATGCAAAATGGGACAGAATTATCAAAGGTAGCTCACGGTGTTTCACTTTATATATATATATATATATATATATATATATATATATATATATATATATATATATATATATATATATATATTATCCCTGGGGATAGGGGATTAAGAATACTTCCCACGTATTCCCTGCGTGTCGTAGAAGGCGACTAAAAGGGGAGGGAGCGGGAGGGCTGGAAATCCTCCCCTCTCGTTTTTCATTTTAATTTTCCAAAAGAAGGAACAGAGAAGGGGGCCAGGTGAGGATATTCCCTCAGAGGCCCAGTCCTCTGTTCTTAACGCTACCTTACTAATGCGGGAAATGGCGAATAGTTTGAAAGAAAAGAAAAAGATGTATATATATATATATATATATATATATATATATATATATATATATATATATATATATATATATATAAATATATATATATATATAGTATAATATAAATACCAGTCATACCTATGTTAATTTTTTTCTTGCATTCTGACACCATCCTCGCCGCTACCAGTCACTACTACTAGGTGTAGATTTCCAAGTGTTGTGTCGACCAGGACCTGCTGTGTTGACCCTCCCATATGTGGTTTGGTACTGTTCGTCTGTGGGTTTCTGAAGTCTTCAACTACTGTGGCACTGGAAACAAAACTAATTTAGTATAGCAGCTTGTGATGTCGTATGTTAATTCTCACTAAAAGTTTCTTTTTCCCCACATAGAACATTTCTCTTATAGTAGTTTTGTTTCTGTTCATAACTCAAAAACATGATCAGCGCACCGCTGTTGCGCAGCTGCGTAAATTTGTTAATACTGAAGCCTTTTCTATTTTTTTTTTAGTATCCTTCAACTACCCCAGTTATAGATCCCTCAGGAAATCTAAACATATTACATTTCTCGAAGTGATATTCGTTGTGTGTGTGTGTGTTGTTAGCCTCCTTTCGGATAAGCTCTTTTCCCCAGAAGTCGAGTTACGTAACACGTAATCAACTCTTCGGGGAATATCATCAAACCAGCTGTTAAAAATCAGAGGCTTGTTTTCACATGAGATCTGATTGAAATACGTTTCCGGTAATCCAGCGAGCGAAGTTTTATTACGAGCTGTCTATTTGGTAGCCTTCAACACAACAGTCAGAGGTTTTAGTCACCTCTGCTCAACTCCCGGCGGATAAATGGAATCCAACCCTCCCTTGTCATTGTTCTTGTAGGTGGACACAACAGGTGGAGCACAAGAGACTGTGACGTGAGACTGTCAGTCAGGGGGAGACCACATCAGTGCTGGATAGTGTAGCTCCCTCTGCGGGCTGCAGCTACTGTGTGTATGATGCTTCCCCTTACATTTGGTGGGGGAGGACTGAGCCATAAGATGCATTTATACAGCTCATGAGACGAGCGGATAGCTGCTATGTGTACCCTTCAGTGAGTCATGACAGGTTGTGTTCTGGAAAACATCGTTCCGTTCACTAAATCCCTTATAATCTGATGGATTTAATGGTCAGCAAGTTACTGAAAACTCGTTAGGTCAGGCAACTTTTTTTTTTTATGTAATCATATGATGACATTCCTAGTTGCTGAACAAGAGATAGGGCAGCGAAAAGATAGGAAGATGGTAGGGTTGTGGTACATTAATGGCAGCAGGTCTGGTGATATAGTTCAGAAGATACAGCTGACGTATAATCTGTACTAATTATATTTTCGAGTATTAGGCACAACCATGGAAATAAATGCATGAATCACATCATGTGGTTCAGATCACACCCTGTAGAATCTAATCATCTGTTGTAGGTTATTCCTGTCATCCAAGAATAGACTGAATACAGTGATTTATTCATTTCTTGTATAGCAGTACTTAATCTCCCGTGTTGGTCGGTCGAAACTTTCGTTGATTTTGATGAGGTGGCGCGTGTGTGTGTGTGTGTGTGTGTGTGTGTGTGTGTGTGTGTATGGGTGGTGAGCGTCTGATTAAAGTTTTGATTAATGGGAGAGGAAAGACGAGGTTGATGTGAGGTAGTGAGCGTATCGAACATCCATGATGCATATACATACACGTAGCTCTGACGACCGGCAGCAGATATCCTGTATGTCACGAAGACCATCACTACACTCGGCTTTGCACTACTACCATTACAGAAGCATTGAACGACGTGTGGGTAGTTTCCAAGTCCATTGTTTACTCAATCTTCTTAAGGGGCCGTCCTGATTATAGATTTATATGTGCTGCTTAAAAACTTTTTCTTTCTCTTTTTAAGGAAAACTTTTTCTACAAGTCGTTTAAGTGGACGAATATGCTCAGGTCTGCGCACCCTTGTCCCTTCCTACATCCACCGTGCTGGCAGCCAACGAGGGGTTTTATAATCCTCACAACACCAGCAGTCACACTCCAACCTCACACCTTGCTAGCCATCCTGAGAGGTCTTGTTCCTCCTTAATTCCTGAAATAAGTTTGATACCTTTACCTTTTAACTGCGGAATAATCACTACTTTTGCCCACTTATCAGGTACACAATAGCTGTTCCGTATTGTCATAATTTTCAGATTCAACGAGCAGTAGTTTCATTTCCGTTCCTCTTCATCTCGCTCGGTGCTCCAACTGTGTCTTCAACTTACCCATTCCCCAGGTGTGTTATTCGTCTTATCCCCATCTTTGTATAGCGTCGTCCTCTCCCGTGTACCTGTTCCGCTTTCTCGTAACTTCTGATCTTGTTATACCAATGACCATAGCTTTTACTCCCTCATCCTCCATCATCTCTTCATTGTGCTTTCTCCACTTCTTCATCCTTCGTCACGTGCAGTTTGAAAGACTGGGTCTGGCAAAGCCCCATTCCTCATATAAACATCTCTAGTGTATTTGCTCATTTCTACACAAAAAAATCTGCCTCTTTAATATTGAATTTCGTGGAGAATGTACTGAAAGAAGGCGACACGGATCAGAAATTAACATATCTGTCAGTTCACAAGAAATCGTAAAATTGCCCCATTTGAAGTCAGTCAGTATATCTAGGTTGGTTCTCGTGGCTCTGTGGCTGAAAACCTAAGGATCTAGTAAATACCAGGTAGAGCAAATCACACTTCTTGAAGGTTGGGCAAATGGCGTAATTGTGAAAGGTTATTGTACTGGCTAGGTACATAACATAGTCCGAGACCATTTATTGGTTTTTACCTCATCTGTTTGCTGGAATTCCTGTTGTTTGATTGATCATCGTGCCGTTACTAGATGACTAGATGAGATTGTGGGTCAGGTGCAGCTCACATCTCTATAGCCCCGTAGACTTTAAATCAGGCACGGAAATAACGTAACACCTCAGTTGGTGTATGAGAGATGGTGGTGGCCCAAACGTCTCGAATTTAGTAACACGTACAGAAATGTCTCAGTAGAGATGGAACAGTCAAGAGTGTTTCAGAGGCCACACGTGAGCCCGGGGTCACTCCTGAGGAGCGCCGTCGTCAGCGAGATGGCGGGTCCTCGAAAAGTTATAATTAAAGGATCATAATCTGGGTATTTGAGTCGCCGCCAGATTGGTGAGTAGACGATCTAATAATAATTAATCAGGATCTTCTGATCTTAACTAGGACGAATGAAGGGAAGAAGACAATACCGAGGAGAAAAAGAGAATGAAAGAGAGAGAATCAGTAATAGGGAATGAAGCAAATGAGGAGAAGCATAAAGAGGAGCAGTGTACAGTTATTACTTTATTTAGTTATGACTGACATAGGTGACTGCTAATGAAGTAGATATAGGCTAGACAATAAAATCAACAAAGTAATGCTATCATTATTGCTACTCACGAACCCAGTTGGATTCCTCAGTCAGTTACATACCAAGTAAGACTGATTGAAACAAAATTCGCGACCCTTTCACACAATGAAGGCTCCAGTCACAGACAAAAGTGCACAAGGCCTTGCCATAACTGAAATAAAAAAGGTTAATGAAAGGGAAAAATAAGAGACAAGGAAAAGCATTTGCGGTTTTTGGAAGAAGTGAAAAAAACTGTCTTAAAATGTGTTCCTGTGATAGAGAAAGCCTCATGGCTTTCTCAATCACAGTAACACTTTTTGAAAGACAGGTTAGAGAATTCCAAATCTTTGAGGTGTAAATAAAGTTATCAAAACGGCCCACCTTTAAGTTGCCGTCGGCCACACAGTAAGTAAGCTTGTGAAACAAAAGCTTGCCGAGTGGTTTAGCTAGTGGTGGGGGGTACACAAGCAGCCAGCTCGGGAACAAGACAACAGTAATGTCGATAACAGAAAGTGAACAAACATTGCAGCGTAGGACGAATGGGCCAAGTTTTGAATTTAGCCAGGGGAAGTTGATAGATCGGACAGCTTTCAACTCTTCTAAGCAAGGATGAAGAGCTAGAACCACCCCAGATGTAAGGGCAGTATTCCATACAAGGAGGGATCAATCCTTTTGTATAAACAGAGCAACTGTTCGGAAGGAAAGATATCTCAGCATCTGAACTGGGTTCTTTAGAGGTACCCATGGCTATTCCCGTAATGTGGGGTTGCCAAGAAAGAGTAGTTGTGACAGTGATACCAAGTATGTACATTGAGTCAAGAGGTGGAATTACGGAACTGCGAAGGGAGAGAGGAAAGTTGTAAGGAATTTTTCTCAGAATAATGGGCAGAAATTGGGTCATAGAGGCAATACACTTAACCAGATTTCGTGCACCCTACTAAGATATTCTGTCCAAGTCTGAGTTTATTGTGGAAGTTGTGTCGAGACGAGATGCAGATCCAGTGAGAGAAGAAGGACCAGATTTGAAGGATGTGGAGGAATGTAATGTTGAGACGTCAGCGTATGAGTACATTTGGTTATTCTATATAAAGGAAATCGTTGATAAAAAGGAGGATAAATGTATATAACAGGATAGGACCTTGTAGGATACCAGTCTTGTTTCTGTTATATAAGAAAGTATATAAGGGAAATTTTCCGATCACAAAAATTTATCAGTATCATTTCCAATAACTTATCTGCTTTAAGTCGATAACCTAAAATAAAGAAAGATTGAACTGACTTTTAAGGTTCCCTTTACCACAAAACAGTAAAGCTATGAATTCTTTATTTCCTCTGAATCTGCACAAGTAAGACATACACTTACAGACACGTTTGATAATGTGTTTACAATAAAATGTCCTTTTGATGTTGATAAATTATGAAACACGTATGTGAAGAGTTATTCATTGGTTTAAAGTTCTCTAACGTATAGACACACGTCACAAGATCTAATATAAACACGATCCTCTCCCAGGCACACTGAGGAACAGAAGATATATCACATATCACTGACTCATTAATCGAGATTGCCTATTAAAGTTTAGATAACCAATACCTAGATATTTTTTTCTCCGTGTCATCGCTGTATGTAACCATGTGCAAAGCGACAGGTGGTAAGGTCAGTAGACGAAAAGTTGAAGTGAGCTACGTCCACCTCAAGCCACTGTGTCACATCCTCGTTTAGACACACACACACGCCCAACCCCACGATGGTGTGTCATGCAGCGTGTGTCATGATGACCCGGCGTCTTGTCCTTCCAGTGTATCCTGTCCTTGACAACATACATTCTCTTTCTACCGCGAGCATGGAGCACACTTTCCATAGGTACGTCTGTGTTAGTAAAATAAAAATAGATTGTAGGTTATGATGATTAGTATAAGATGGAAAACCATGATTATTTACGGGCTAAAATTCGTTTTGGGATATAGAGGAAGGCGGCGGTCATATGGGATGTATACTGGGGGGGTCAAACCTTGGGATATGTTTGGCAGGGATATTGGCTGAGTGCGGGATATACTTTAGCAGATAAATGAATGGCCTACAGTGGGTTATGCTGTTAATGAATGACGTACTCTAACAGTGTGGTATGATTGTTGGCATGTTTGGGTTTACACTGGGATGTGCTGGTTAAGCCGTAAGTGGTTTACATTGGGATTGGGATATTGTAGTCTGAATCGTAGTCTCACATCCACATTGTAGGTAAGAACCAGCTCCATCTCCTCCCAGGACAAAACACATCATTAAAAGTTTATCACATTTGTAAGTGAACGGAACAGATTGCGACATAGACATGTGCTCCTATTCTGGTCCTTCCTACGTACACATGTACTTCTGTCACTCTGACTACGTCATGTGCCTCACTCATTTTGCTAGCCCAAAGCGTGGATATCCCCATCCCCATCCCCTTAAGCTCTCTCATGAACATTTAACTAATTACTGATTTCCCAGTTCTGTAATACATGGATTGCGTATTTTCAGTCGTATGGCTTCCTAGATTTAATAATCCGTATTTCATTTATTGGTTTATTTACCTATTTATTTATTACGTTACGGGTCTAGTCAGCACGAGTTCGCGAGGGGTCAGGCCCGCATGGGTTCGAATCGAGGGTGCGGGAGTCGGCCTACAGCCATCCCAAGTTTTCATCCTCCCCTTTGGCCTGGTCGATAAATGGATACCTGGCTTAGGCTAGTGCGGAATAAAAATGAATGGAAGAATAAAAGAAAAGTCTATTGAATTTAGGCAGCCATTTAGCTGTAAATACACAGGTGAGAAATCACAGGTATTACTGAACTAGAAGATTATGATAATGAACTAGTAAACCACAGAGTCGGGAAAACATTTTGTCCTCCTCCCCATGCATTATCAAAGGCCAAGTCACACTTGCATTTCAATGATTTCTCATCTCTCCTCTGGCCTCGGTTACCACCTGCGGACGCCTGGGCATGGAGTTAGCAAGGTTCCCGAAGTTTTCTATGTCCAGAAGGTGTTGATCTCCTGAATGACTCGAGGCACTGACGAGGTGCTGCTGGAAGGAGCCGCCTGATCCAGCGTTCTGAGAGCTCGATGCACGTAGAAATCTCACCTGCATGCTTTCAGGCGAGACTTTGAGCTTTAATCCTCCTTAGAAAAGTAAGAGCCAGCTCTCTTGTAGCACAGGTGCAAGAAATACAGCGTAGGTGTGAGGGATTAGTGCCGCAGGTGCACGCGAATAGGATGCGCAACAAAACTCACTCTTCCCAGGAGGTTTTGGTCAGGTGAGGTCAAAGGCTGTCACCCAGTCGGTGGCGACGTCATTATGGTGACCCTGGGTCGCTACAAACGGTGACTCCTTGGTGGTGGTGGGTTGTGGAGGTGGTGGGAGGTGGTCATTGGGTGGTAAACTGCACCAGTATGTGATGGAGGCAGTTTGTCGTTGATGGTTTGTTGGCGTAACCCTCACCCATTACTCGTGCAGGCCTTCAGGCACGTTGACCGTCAGCTGGGCTGGACATACGTGTACGTCCTTGCAACAAACGAGTGCCACACCTGCCCTATGCTCTCATGTACATGCATACCAAGGTGGTAAAAGAGAGAGTGTAGTCAGTCAATATACACATGTCAGTGGTAGCCTACCAGGCCTCTGTTATTACTGTGACCTGGCTGTGAACTGGCCTGGTGGGGATCACTAGTTCCTCCAGTTACTTGGGCAGGGAGGTGGTATTTGATAACAAAAGTTTCGGTGGGTCATACTACTTCCTTAGAACTTGATGGTGTTTCAGTTGCTCTTCCGTAATCGTTCCTGTGCTTGCCTTCGGCTTGAAGTATAGTTAGCCACATAAACTTCTGACCAACACTGGTGTCGGGATAACCGTCACACTTTTACTGACGATGGAGCAGGTTTGTGCTGGTCTGTCTCTGTCGTGGGGTTTAATGTAGCCATGGGCACCGTTGAAGACACGTCACTGTTCACGGGTAAAGTTATCTATAATGCATCGCTCACTGTGATATTCACTGGACTTTTAAAATCTTTTAAGATGGAGATCCAGTTATGCGTAATCGAAGTTTTCAGTTAGAGAAGGGGGTTAGATTGACTATATATATATATATATATATATATATATATATATATATATATATATATATATATATATATTATATTTTGTCGCTGTCTCCCGCGTTAGCGTGGTAGCGCTAGGAAACAGACGAAAGAATGGCCCAACCCACCCACCTACACATGTATGAAAGAATAAGATGTGCCCACACACGCACATATACATACCTATACATTTCAACGTATACATACAAATACATACAAAGGCATATACATATGTACACATGTATATATTCATACTTGCTGCCTTCATCCATTCTCTTCGCCACCCCGCCAGACATGAAATGGCACCCCCTCCCCCCACGGGCGTGCGAGGTACCGCTAGGAAAAGAAAACAAAGGCCACATTCGTTCACACTCAGTCTCTTGTTGTCATGTGTAATGCACCGAAACCACAGCTCCCTTTCCACATCCAGGCCCCACAAAACTTTCTATAGTTTACCCCAGACGCTTAACATGCCCTGGTTCAATCCATTGATAGCACGTCGACCCCGGTATACCACATCGTTCCATTTCACTCTTTTCCTTGCTCGCCTTTCACCATCCTGTATGTTGAGGCCCCGATCGCTCAAAATCTTTTTCACTCCATCCTTCCACCTCCAATTTGGTCTCCCACTTCTCGTTCCCTCCACCTCGGACACATGTATCTTCTTTGTCAATCTTTCCTCACTCATTCTCTCCAAGTGACCAAAACATTTCAATACACCCTCTTCTGCTCTCTCAGCCACACTCTTTATATTACCACACATCTCTTACCCTTTCATTACTTACTCGATCAAACCACCTCACACCACATATTGTCCTCAAACATCTCATTTCCAACACATCCACCCTCGTCCGCACAACCCTATCTATATCCCATGCCTCGCAACCATATAACATTGTCGGAACCACTATTCCTTCAAACATACCCATTTTTGCTTTCCGAGATAATGTTATCGCCTTCCACACATTCTTCAATGCTCCCAGAACCTTCGCCCCCTCCCTCACCGTATGAATCGATGCTTCCGCTTCTGTGGTTCCATCCGCTGCTAAATCCATTCCCAGATATCTAAAACCACTTCCTCCAGTTTTTCTCCATTCAAACTTACCTCCCAATTGACTTGTCCCTCAACCCTGCTGAACCTAATAACCTTACTCTTATTCACATTTACTCTCAGCTTTCTTCTCTCTCACACTTTACCAAACTCAGTCACCAGCTTCTATAGTTTCTCGCCTTACTCTGATTCACATTTACTCTCAGCTTTGTTCTCTCACACACTTTACCAAACTCAGTCACCAGCTTCTACAGTTTCTCGCTGTATCATCAGCGAACAACTGACTCCCTTCCCAAGCCCTCATCCACAATAGACTGCAGACTTGCCCCTCTCTCCAAAGCTCTTGCTTTTACCTCCCTAATAACTCCACCCATAAACAAATTAAACTATCATGGAGACATCACACACCCCTGCCGCAAACTAATATTCACTGGTAACCAGTCATTTTCCACTCTTCCTACTCGTGCACTTGCCTTACATCCTCGATGAAAACTTTTAACTGCTTTTAGCAACTTTCCTCCCACACCATATACTCTTAATACCTTCCACAGAGCATCTCTGTCAACTCTGTCATATTCCTTCTCCACATCCATAAAGCCCTAAATATATATATATATATATATATATATATATATATATATATATATATGATACACATAAACAAGGTTAAAGACGGGCACCACGTAAGTAGAACTCTCTAACCGTAGCTCACACACACACACACACACACACACACACACACACACACACACACACACACACACACACACACACACCTCAGATCTTCCCTACTTCCTCAGTCAAGAATCCCCTGAGTGGCACAACATCAACGTGCTTCTTGTGTTGATCTTACAAGACTACATTTAGGGAATGATTAGCAATTTATTAACTTCCCCGGGAGACAGATTAGAGTTTACTTAACCTACTTGCCATTTAGTATCCTAAAGTCAAAGTATGTTGGGGTACTTCATGTTGGGCAACCACTTCCCTGAATCTCTCTTGGAATCCGAATCGCTATTGTAAGATTCAGGCCCAAAAAATATTCGCCCAGATGCGGTGCAAATCGGTAAGTTGAACTCACCCACACGTTTCTGGACCATTCTCGTTCGTACTCTCGACCGTCACCCTCTCAGAAACTAAGTCTGCGATGGAGCGAGGCCCCTGGGAATTTTTTTCCGAAACTTCCGCGTCAGTCTTCTGCAGCTTTCCTCCGTGCTTCGCCATGTTTACTCTCTCACTCCTGCAACAGATGGTTCCTCGTCCTGCGTCACACAACAGGGCGAGGGCCTAGTGGCGTCGCTAGTCTGGGCTCCCACAGGCCACTGGTTTGGTACGGTGTGTTCTTCATGTGATGGATGTCATTAGATTATTCTGTAATTGTTGGAAAGTTATTGCCCACATTTAACGTTTTATTATTTTGATTATTTTGGGTCGCGTGAAAATGATGTCGAAAGTGCGTTACAGGTTTTAGGATTCGCCACAGGAAGTGGCTGGAATCATCCCACACATACAGAGGGAGGTTCATTCCATTATTATCTCATATTATTTAGTTTGGAATCTAAACTTTTATATAACCTTTACGCTTAAACAATCTTATACCACCGTCAGCCTTCCCATTCATGTGCCAGTCCGTCACAGATACTCCTGTCAGCCGCCCCACCCGTGTGTCAGCCCGTCATGGCTCATACCCCTGTCAGCCGCCCCACTCGTGTGTCAGCCCGTCATGGACACTCTGCTAACTTTCTGGGTTTGTTTTCGCCCTCTGGTCCGTCATGGTAGACAACAGAGTTTCACCATCACTTGATCCTTCTGAAAACACTCTTGTAGATTTTGCGTTTCTATATCCTAATGCCCCCTCCCCAAGCGCCATCTATAATGAAGAGCATCAAATGGACTGACTTTAGATGACTTGGTGTTTTTCCCAGAGGAAGAAAACAGCCTTTCCTCGGATGATTACTTATGCTTTAGTCTGCCATACAACAGAGGTCAACATTGCAAGAATCGATGACTAGATTCCGTCTTCTGAGGCCAATGGAGCAAGGAACTTAACGAGTTGGCCTTTGAATTATTCTTTTTTTTTCTCCCACCGTCTGTCAGAGAGCTTTCATCTCCGACCGAAATCAACGCAAACATGTTATTCCCCAGGCGGCCGGAGCGCTCCTTTATCCAGGTCTTTCATCAAAAGTGTCTATGAATGGACTGTAAATTCCACGTACTTTGAACAACTCTGGCATTCCCAAACCTCGAGATGCGCTTCCTTTTGATCCTATGCTATTTCTTGTTGACTCTCTTCGCTTAGTCTGAAAGCCACACAGTATTACCTCTTTGGAAACAAAAATCGTACTGGATTCGACTGAATTCAAACATCAACAGACCACTGGGTCCAAACGAGGCTGTTTGTGGTAGTGGGAAAGAATGAGTCACTGATTACTGGGGTAGGTGTAGAAAGACTAACCGATTTTCTAAAGATCAAAACCTGTAAACGTATCTTACAGCAAAGGAGGCGCAAATAATGTTAGTCATGGATATGATGCAAGATATATATCAAGTCTATGAGTAAACGTATTTATAGTACGGCTTTTATCTTTTCTCATCGGTAAATGGTTCCATATGTTAACAGTTCTGTTGGAGAAAAGGTACCTCGCCTCATTTGAGGTAAAACGTTTGGCCACGAGTGTATATCCAATATTATGAGTTGACATCAGACGAAGGTATCCTTAAGTAGCTTGGGAGGTCGAGATTATCGAAACCTTTAGTGATTTTGAATACTTTTATTATATGGCATCTTCACCTCTTTTCTGAGCTTGGTGAATTCTTTTATTTGGCTCTCGTAGCATTTGTTTCTCACGCCGGGAGTCGTCTTGGCCGCTCTCCTTTGTACACTCTTCATGTTGTCTATGCTTTCCTCTAGTACGGTGACCAAAACTGGACACAATATTCCAGATGAGGACGCACCAATGAGTTGTAAAGAATGATTTTCCGAGACTTGAATTCGGAAGCCCTCCTATGGACCCGAGAATTTTGTTTGCCTTTTTTTCCCCTTACTTCTTTGCATTGTTTACTTGACTTTAGATCACCAGAGATGATCACACCCAAGTACTTTTTAACCTTTCGTAGCTTTACAGAATTTATATAACTTACCGTTTCATTTTACTCCCGATATGTAAAACTTTACGCTTATCAGTATTGGAACTCATTCGCCCACTCTTAACCCTGTCCATTTGTTTGTCTGTATCAGTTTGGAGCTGCAGACGTTTCTGTTGTCGATTTATTGTCCAAATTTACACCGTCCGCGAACTTAGATGCCTTGCAGTGCAGCCCATGTTCTCCGGGCCTGCTGTTTCATTTAATCCTATTCCATTTAGCGATGACAATATATCTTCATCTTTTATTTCATTTTGTTACAAAACGGAAGATTCGGGACATGGAGTTGTATCCTCAATTGTAAATTCAGAAGTAAAGGAAAAATGTTCAAAATCTTTGTCATGTTTTTGTATTCTGAATCAAGTCATTTTCTGTCGTTAATGGACCACTTCATTGGGTAATGACTGTTTTACTTGTAACTAAAACGTAATATGGTTTGTTTTACTATTTTCAACAATATGCGATTCATACTGACGTTAGCTTAGACAAAGAAATTTCGTAGTGTCTCTGTTAGATTTACTTAAGTTAATGTCTTGTTGGTTATTTGTCTCTGAGTTTCGTATGTGCTACTTTCTTAGACAGCAAGTACTTTATGTCTCTGCTGAACCATTTCGACTTCGTTTTGAAACAAGACCGTCTTATAAGCATTGGCACACATGATCCTCCCACTGTTTTGAAAGTACAACAGAAACTTTAACAAGCTACGTCTATATTGTTTTCATTAACATCATCATCCCAGGTTTGCCTGTCAAGAGCAGTGCAAAAATCACTTGCACGTCTAAAATCTAGCTTTTTTTTCGCGCCTTTCGTGGTGACCTGCATTATAGGGTATGCTGACAATTACCTCAAAAGAGATTTGCCTGTGATCACTTGTACCAAACTTTCCCCCCCACTTCAACATCATGAACGAGATCCTCATTTGTAGTCAAGACTACATCCGATATGTTCTCATTGCGAGTAGGTTTTATTTTAATTGTGTTGGGGGACATCAAGCAAATATACACAGAGCTCATGCCCCTGTGCTGCCGGTAACGAATTCTCCCCACTTGGATAACGATGCATTAAAATCTCCAACTTTGACCGAATCTTGTTCGGTAGATGTTTTAATCATAAAGTCCTGCGTCTACCTCTGTTGTCTGTCTTGGGGAATTTTAAACAAATCTTACTGTTATTTTCCTTCGAGGTTTATCTTTTAATTTCAGTGAAGATGGGAGTTGATTTTATCAACAGCGACAACATTTTTTTAGGACGGGATTAACATTTAGATATAAAGAAGAGCAAGACACCTCTGCCTTCTTGATATAAACCGACCGTTCTCATGAATCGCATATTCTCTTATCCAAACAAGATTCCGAAATGTCAATCACATCGTAATTTTCTTCCAAAGCAATTGTGCCTAACTACAGATAAGTCACGAACGCTCAGTGCATTAACGTATTTTGGTGTATGACTCAGACTTTTCATCATTGGAACCAGTGGGAATGATGCTTCGAGCATTTGCGGTCTAGAAAGTGATTTTCGTCTGTGACTCGTGAACACCTTTGAAATCAGTTTCCTGGGTCAGGTTTTTGGTATGGTCGCTTAAAACTGTGTGTGTGTGTGTGTGTGTGTGTATGTGTGTGTGTGTGTGTGTGTGTGTGTGTGTGTGTGTGTGTGTGTGTGTGTGTGTCCAACATTAGGAAAGGGAAACCCAACAGTAACTCCAGAATGACCTCTCTCGCCCCGGTCCTCATCTGCCTTTTTTCCCGCCCATCTCCCGCTTGGGAATTTGTTCCTGTCCTTGCCCTAGTTTACCTTTACGCCTCCCTACTTTCATCGATCCTAACAGGCGGCAACTAACAGATCCCACAATATCCCTTTACCTCCTCTTTACCTCCTCTCTACCCTTTACTACTTGAAATATGGCCTCTACTTGGGAACTTTCCACTACCTGCTGCATTCTGTTCTCATCTTTTCGAACCATCTTTTCGAACCCACCAAACTTGTTCCTTATATCCCTGGTCTCACTTACCCCGGCTTCTATAAGACTACCATATTCTTTACCTCGATTCCTTCTCTTCGATTTCCCGTTCTCTAAGTACCTAAGGTTCTCCTCTTAACACTCTGCCGAGGCTGGCCTTCTCCTGTTACACTCAAAGTGGAGACCGTCCCTGGCATAAAAGCAGCTGTCGCGAATAGAATATTTCCTTACTCTCTCTATAAAAGACTCTCGTTCCTCCCTACAGAGAGCTTTAGCCCTGCAGTTAATCCCCAGCATTTTACTGAGGGTACAGGAGCTGATGTCAGACCAAGGGAGCAGTCTCGATACAGCATTTTTATCTCCTGGTCTTCTCTTTAAAAACGAGATCCTTATACACTGCTAAGATTTCCCCCGACTTGCCACAAGCTGTACTCTTCGTACCCACCTTAAGCACAAAAACTTTTTCCCCCGGAGTGGTCGAGACTAAGTCATCAAACTCTGACAACCAAGAGAGCACAAATTGGTCTGCCCTTTCTCGTTAGCACGTAACTCTTGATCCCTGCCAAGAGGATTTTCCACAAATCATCCAGTAATTCGTCTTGTAAGAAACTAAATCTGTTTTGAGTTGGATTCTCTTTGATCCTGAAATCCTAATAGTCTTTTAAGGTGGTTGTGAGGAAAAGCTATTCTTTAACTTCGTCTCCATGGTCACTTAACTGGTTACAAGATGACTTGTGGAGATGACGGCAAACCCCTAGACTTCTAGAGCCTTTGAGACTATTTCTAAACCTCGCTTTTTTTCATATTTTAAATCTCGTCTTCTTTTCTTTGATCACCAGTGTTGATATCGTAAGTCTCTTGTAGAGATCCGTGAATGATGCAGTTTCCTTTGTTACCTAAGCCTGGTCATTGTCTTCGAGATAAGGTTGGGAATCCTGTTCTTAACTTTGATATCTGGAAAGCTTTCGATTAGATGTAGTATAGGGTTCTGTTAGCCGAAGCTTCGCTCTAGTGGTTTTCCTCCATCGCAGTTCTCTTAGGCTTAGCTTTATCTGTAAGTCGGTTCATTTTTGTAAGTATTGGTGGATTAGCCTATCCCTTGTCCCCTAAGAACAACAACAGGGTTACATAAGTTTCTGTTACTGTACCTCCTTTTTCATTCACGATGTTCCTCCCTGAACAAGTTACCCCATTCAGTCATGCGCTGCCGGGCCAGCCCTTCACTTCGCCACTATTCCAAGTTCCTTCCCATCTTCTCTCTGTTTTACGTCTAATTCCGTTACCTGCTTACCCACCTGCTTTTAACTCTCTTTACATTTCCTTTCCTGATCTGGTCCGTTCTTGCCTTAGATATTTTCCTTACGCTACGATGTGTCGTGTGGGGCAAAGGTTATTACCTCTGGCTCCCGTTACCAACAGGAGGTAAGAGTGGCTGTTCAGCAGCAAAACACATTACCTACGTTAACATCATGTCATCGTGCAATCATGCTCTGCTAACAATGGGGTACTTAAGCCGGGGCTCCAAGAACTATTACCCTCCTGCTTCTCATCATTTCTTCCAGCCTTTTGTTCACGGCACTCCCAAGAGCCTCTCGAAAACCTCGCTCTCTCTCTCTCTCTCTTTCTCTCTCTCTCTCTCTCTCTCTCTCTCTCTCTCTCTCTCTCTCTCTCTCTCTCTCTCTCTCTCTCCTCTTCTCTCTCTCTCTCTCTCTCTCTCTCTCTCTCTCTCTCTCTCTCTCTCTCTCTCTCTCTCTCTCTCTCTGTGCTAACTCACAATAAAACTCGCCCCTCCACTAAGTAAGCAATATAGATATTTATACATCTGTTTCCAGTCGCTTAGACCCAGACCTGACCATACTCCACATGTTGACGAGACAAACAGAAAAATCATCGTAATCGTGATGGAAACCCGAGCACATTTGATATGAAATGTTTTACCTTGTCTCCTCGACTTCCAGAAGGGATTCGACATAAGTCCCTTACGTTAAATTGATGCACAAAATCCGGTCGTTCGCGATTATTGGTTGCATAGGATATTGGTTAGTAGCCTGGTCACAAGATAGGAGGAAAAGAGCCGTAATGAATGGGGAGTCATCACTGTTGTCACCCGTTTCTCAGTGGCGTACCCCAGGGATCCGTACTTGGGCCTATACTTTTCATCATCCCTATTACGATATTGACGTCGGGCAAAATAACCTTGTGCTCATATTTGCAGATGACACAGAGATCGGCACTGAGATAGGCTAAGATAACAAAATGAGTTGGATGATATCGCTGAATGGGCTAGTGAATGGCAAACGCCATTTAACGTCAATGAATGTCAAAATGTCAGCTGTTACATGTAAGAAACTTTAAACAAAACCTTTGGTTATTGACTGGGCACAAGATAATGGACACCCCCTTGTGTGAAAGGACTAGGGCGCGCTGTCCTGCAGTAACTTCACTTCTCCCATCATTGCAGTAAAGCTGCCAAGAAAGTAAATAGGATATCAGGATTTATAAACTGAAACCTTACGTACAGAAGCAAGGATGTGGTATTGCCACTATACCTAAGTCTAGTTAGACCACATCTCGAACATGTAGTTCCTCCCCCTCCCACACACACACACACACACACACACACACACACACACACACACACACACACACAAGTAAGGACATTCTCGAATTGGAAGCAGTCCAGCGAAGAGCAACCAAATTGATTCCCTCCTTTCGTAACGAACCATAAGAAGAGACACTCCGAGGCAAACTAATGGAATGTTTCAAAATATTTAAAGGATTCAGCAACGTCGACATTGAATATTTCTTTACAGTAGCGCCAGCATTACCAACGAGAGAGAGAGAGAGAGAGAGAGAGAGAGAGAGAGAGAGAGAGAGAGAGAGAGAGAGAGAGAGAGAATGGATTAAAGCTTAGAGGTCACCAGGTTAATCTGGACTGTACGAAATATTTTTTTCACCGACATTATTGATGCATGAAATAAGCTCCCAGAAATGTTGTTCAGGGAAACACCTTTAATATCTTCAATATGAGGTTTGATCATCACTTGTCACTCTCCAGTACTGAATAATTCATTTAGTTATTCATCATGATGCAGTGGTATATTATGCTACCTTCTCAACCGGTGATCTCTCCCTGGCCATGCTATGGTTATACACCAACTTTTGATTAATTCGTGCCACCTTCCATGAGGGAGTAATTAAGAATGACTATCATTCTTCCACGTCAGGAATGATATAGGCATGGTAAGTCGAGAATCTGGAATTCAAGTTTATCCACAGTGTTGTCTTAATAACAAAACGTGAAGGGATGCGTGTCTTTGGTGATGGGATGCATGACATATTCATGTTCATCCAACCTTAGGACTTTCATAGTCCTATAAAGAATTTCCTTTAGGCCTATTAATCCTGCAAGGTGTTTTTTCTACCTGTTTTCCTGCTGATGTAAATCGGAAGGAGTGGAGAGTGGGGAGAGAACCTTTGTTTTGCTCTCCTTTTCGACTACTGCTTACCAAGGGGCCTTTTCCTCCTTTCTTTTTCTTAGCGTTGAGGCCAGATCATCTCGCTTGGAACTTGGGTCTGTGTGGTCACTGTAGGTGTAACTCTATGTAACTCCGTGTAATCCTTATAATAGTAGAAAAGGTGTAAGAATTGCTGTCTCTTGTGTGCAGCTTTAGATTCCAAATATGTTCTTATCCTGGTAATTCCTCTTACCCCCTCGTTAACCGGACTGGTTGACCAAGTTGTCACAGTCCCTTCCCACACAGAAGAAGCCCACAGCTCACAAGCTGCTGTTGGTCAGGTACCCGGAATTACCTATTTTCTGATACTTGTCTTACTTGTGGGTACGTGTTGGGCAGTGAGATTAATGCAATGATTTATGTATCATTCACAACAAATATTCTTCATTTATTAAGGACAAGGACTGTTTGGCATGTCTTCTTCCATTTTCATCACGAAGAGGAAAAGGTTGTGAAATGAATATTTGTAAGTATGCATTATGCAAATGACCAGGTTAAAGCAAATTTGTGGGATGGGTTAGGTTTGGTTGGAGTGGTTTAGGTTTGGTTGAACTAAAGTAGATTTCTTCCGTTTATCAAACCTAACACTTTTTCTCGGTCCTTTAAACTCCTTGTCTAAGTTTTTCGGGTGGTTTGATATGTAGGTAGACTAGGTACTACATCACTGTAATAACTCTCGCTGTTTACCAGATGCGTCTGCTTCAGCAAAGACTACATATATTGGCCGAAAATCATCCAATGAAAATTCTACCAACGTTCTCTCAACTTTTACGAACACCAGTCAGATGGCGGCTACGACACTACTCCTATGGGTTGTCAAGAAAAGTTGAGCGAAAGTGATTTAAGGCTTAAAACTTCATCAAGCTGGGCGTCAGACAATGATAACGATAAGATACCGTTCTGGCAAATCTACGGAGACTTTCTTGACATCAGAATCCGTCCCTAGTGTAATCCTCTTAAAGTCTACCTTCTCATCATCATTCACAAATATGATGTCTACTCTTGAGATTAATACTACACCCGACATCACGCATGGCAGTGACCGACGGGGAGGGAACGCGACAGTCCTCCCTCCACACGGTGAACTAGAAAACGGGGATAGTACCAGGAAGGAGGTGAGCATGGAAACAGTCGGGGGTTACTAGGTTGAAGGACAGTGAACTGAATCTTGTTTGACAGATGGAGTAGAAGCCTATAGGATTTCGGGGGGAGAAAATAGTTATCCTCCTGGATATCATCTTTCAGACCGTCATTAGAATACGAAACCAGAACAAAGTCACGATTGGTATATACAAAAATGTTTTGAAATATTAGATGACTCGTGTTGTTTTCATGTATGGAAAAATGATTGATTTGGAGATGAGTGACGGACGACATTGGTGTGCCTCATTAATATGTAGAACGCCCTTAGGAAGAAGAAGATGGACCGAACTCAATACGTATCCACATGAGAGAGATTGTATGTTGTAGAGATCGTGAGCTATGTACACAGAGAGGTGTTCACCACCAGACAAGGAAGGAACACCGAGCTGGTTGCGGGGGAGAAACAGATCAACCAGAGCGCCAGTGGAAACTCTGTCTCTCAAATCTCATTGATATAGTTACAGGTGAGAGTATTTGGGCATCACATTACAGAACTGACGTGCATGATGGTACAGATCATGTTATCTTCACATCCACGTTAATGGGCAGCATATTTCAGAAACGTAAGGGAGGTATGTTATGTGAAAGGGGAGTATGTTATGGGAAAGGGGAGGTATGTTATGTGAAAGGGGAGTATGTTATGGGAAAGGGGAGGTATGTTATGTGAAAGGGGAGTATGTTATGGGAAAGGGGAGGTATGTTATGTGAAAGGGGAGTATGCTATGGGAAAGGGAGGTATGTTATGTGAAAGGGGAGTATGTTATGGGAAAGGGGAGGTATGTTATGTGAAAGGGGAGTATGTTATGTGTAAGGGGAGTATGTTATGTGAGAGTATGTTATGTGAAATAGTAGACATTGTTTTACCGAAACTTTTGAAAATTCCATTTCAAAGATCTCATGACTTAGAACTTTCAACATCCTTACGACTTCATTGGACACTTCATAGAGAAGATGCTGCATAATCTTTACTTGACTTGTGCCATGGTCTGAATCTTGCTTAAGTTCATCCTGTAGGCGGTAGCGCAAAAAGGATTACAGAGTATAGGGTCTTCGTCAGACTCCAGTGGGCAGATGCTTGTTACATAAGATGTTACAAAGTTGGTTCGTTTACATAAGTCTCTCATTTAGTAAGTTCAAGGTTTAGATACATAAAGCTGAAAAAGTCTTGGCATTTCACACATCTTGTTATTAGCAATATACATTCCACAATATTTCAACTTGTGCCCATTTATACTCTTTGCTTCAGAGGTGTATTGTGTCCTCACTAGGTACTGTTATGAGACTTCTGATTAACAACCCTGTGTTGTTTCAACAACCTCTTTACCAAATGCAAGTATGGCTAAAGCATCAGCTTTGTCATGCTCACAGAGGCCTGTAAGAGAGAGAGAGAATCCATAACAATCTGGTTTGAACCCCTTGACCAATAGTGTCTGAATACGTCTCTTTGACTCCAGAGAACAACATGGTACATTCTGATCTCATGATGTCTAGGGCAAGTAGTGCGGATAAAGAATCAGATTGTCTGTGGAGGTAGTTTCTACGAGTTCGAAGACGATGAGTATGGCAGTCATTTCAGTTTGTAGGTTAGATGCTCAGAGGCAGGATTGAGTGAGCCGTCTGTAAAGATGAAGTAAGCTATGTTATGTTCCGTATACGTATGTTCAAGAGCACCTGGTTATAGCTGAGTTGAAGCTGAAATTTCTAAATAATTAGTTACGTGGGTAAGTAGGCATGGTGATGTCAAAGGGAGTTACTTGCTAGGAAGGCGGGTAAATGCTGTTGCTTCCTAATCTTAAACTTGTGTACTCAAACATTATCATGTGATTCGCTGTTATTTGGATCCATATAGGTTCAGTTGTGCCATGGTATTTATGATTTAACAGTGCTTTAGTGACGACACCACCTGAATCACCAGGCAGAAGTTCAAGTCCTACCATTACTTTGATTTCTGATCTTTTGTCCTTATTTCTGGGTATAGCAAGTTCTTTCCGCATTTTCAGTCCTTTCCTGGTCTTCGGGCAGTCAAGTAAGATTTTTATCGATTCATGTAAAGTTTTTTCAAGTCTTGTGATACCTTTACTTTCATCTAGGACCAAAGCTGGTGTGTGGTACTTTATTAGACACCGTCTATAAGCTGAGTACATCATTCGAACAGTTCTGATAGTTGCATCATAACTAGGGTTGTTAATTGCGACAATTTTGAGATCTCTGAGTCTGTTTGTCAATTATCGATCTAATGTTTGTACAGCAGCTGCAGTGCATGGCACAAGGATAACAAGGTATCGAAAGGAGACAAAATCACGGATTCTTTTCAGTTTAGAAGGGTCTGTTCCTACCACAACCTATTCGTTTCTTTGAACACATTGTTTTATCACAGAATTGATCAGGCCGGAGCTGTCACAGGCTGTGTTTATTGAGTTAAGAACAGTTTGCCTCCCAGGATATGTATGAATATGGACGTGAATTATCATCATCAGCATAACGAGTTGTGGTATTCCGTGGGACTTTCTTTGATTGACTTGAGTGATGTAGTGATTTTAGTACACTGAACAAGTCGGGGCTTAGTGCTCCAACTTGAAGAGTATCGAATAGAAAGTCTGCTGTGGCGTCTCAAGGTTACAAAAGTGAAGTTGAAGACAACTTTCCTTTTGAAACCTTGAAACAACAGATCAGACTTTGTGTTAAGAGACATAATAAAGTATCCAGTAAAGGATCCAACCACCTATATCCTTTGTTGCTTATTCATATCAAAATACCTCACCTATTTGCTGTCAATGTAGCTTTTACGTCAAGAAATGTGTTGTACTGCGTGTGCCGTCAATCCCCATGTACTGCTAGGAAAATCGTGTTATTTTTATGTTCGCTTTGGCCATGTGTGAAACCATTAATGTTAAGCCACATGTGTTCCTTGATGTTATGTAGTACTCTGTTGAGTATCGGCCTCTGAAATGGTTTCCACAGGCAACTCCTCAGGGGATTGGGCCTGCATTCATCACGTTGACTGCATTCTCGTACTGATGCAATAAGACCCGTTGGTCAGTACGGAAAGGTATATGATCTGTGGCGTAACCGGTATTATATAGCTTTAATTATGGGTTACCAGGTGAATTGTGGGAGATCGTCCCTGTCTTTGGATTTGTAGTGCAAAACTTTCGTAACCCACTGGGTGATTAGGTCGTTAGCGCTTAGTATCGGGTTAGGTGGGTTGGGATTTAGATACTTGTGTGTTCTTTCTAGTGATTCTGTTTATGCCTTCCCAGATGTGTGTGACACAGAGGAGTGGGTTGGTTCAGACTCCTGATACAGCTGTCTCGAGTCCTTTTGCTCTTTTAAGTTTCGTCATCCCTTCCCCCGCTTCTGACACGAGCGATGGTTGAAATAGTTTAATCATTTTGGATATTGGAAGTTAGGTTGTGTCTTTAGGTACCTGCCTGGTTGCGTCAGTTCGAGGTTATTATAGTTCTGGTGTAACTTATTATGAGGTCCTTTTTGTTCATACTCGCTTTGCTCAAGGATATTGCATATAGTAGTCACAAGACTAACATGAGGGTATGTTCATTTGTAGGGTCATACCTTTGTGCCAGTCAGAGATAGAGTCTATGAACTTATTCTGATTTTCTTGTTTCACAGTTAATGCTTTTATTTTTGACGCAGGTGACGTAACATAAGTATTTTTAGCCGTCACTGGTGAATGCTCTCGAGTTGTGTATGACAAGTTAATGGAGGATGTTAGCAAGTGCTTCGGCATTTAGTATATTGAGTGTAGAATTGCCGGCCTGTGCCTTAATACCGTGATATTAGATATTGGAAAGAGACGAACCTCACCACCGTCATCTCCTACCACTAGAGATCCCTCGCCCTCGAGTTGCAGGCTTGTAAGTGTGTGTAACGATTGTTTGTTTGACGCTCTTTCCCCTTATCATAACCTGAGTCTTTCTTGGATGCATTATCCCTGTAAATTTTCAGCCTTTGGCTGAACTTTTCCTATTTATTTGTGGCCGTTTTACACACGAGAAATACTTCCATACGTAAATGTTGTCACTTCACGTAGCTTCGTGTACCCAGATGTGGCGATGCACACGGTGCCATTCCTACTAATTTGCGGTCATTAGCGTAAATGTTGTGTGCTTGTACACACCACATATCGGTAGACATTTGTATAATGTGTGCTTGAATGTTACTAATCACTCCCTGGTTGTTGATGAGCCAGTACAGTGTGGACCAACGATCAAAATATTGCAGATACAAATCCTGGAAAGAACTGCGTTGAACCATCAACCAAAGCGATGCTAGCGGGGTGATCTAAGCCTATCTGAGCGAGCCTCTCTCTCTCCTTGATCCTTCATCATGCACCCTCCTAGTGGAATGCCCATCCGTGGCCACTCGACCTTCACCCAACATGCTGAGGTCGAGAGCCCTTGGCATGTGTGGCTGTGAGAGAGAGAGAGAGAGAGAGAGAGAGAGAGAGAGAGAGAGAGAGAGAGAGAGAGAGAGAGAGAGAGAGCAAATAGATATTCCATTTGTTACCATAATCATACATTTAACAACACCTGCAGTGTCTTCTGATGTAGGCGACACACACACACACACGCACCACACACACACAACACACACGCACACACACACTTACGAAGCCATGGTACATACATATATACAAGGGTAAGATACAGGGTAATGCCAGTGTAAAACTCTCTCTCCTTAACACACGAGTGGTGATCGCGCAGCAACCCAGCCTGAGGTACGCTGGTTCACAAGGCCAGCCCTGGTAGCTGGTATTTCTCATCCTGGCCTCAGTCTTCGTGACTCCTTATCTCAGCCTGTTCCTGCGCCTGTCATCATTATTCTATATGTAATTACAGATAGCTCATGTAACGTCCTATAGAGACCATTGGTTCCACGGAAAGGGAACACGACATTATGTCATCATATCCTCTGATCCAAATTGAAAAGCCCTCTAATTGCAGTTTGTTTTTCCTTCGTGCTACAAGGACGAACAGAAAAAGATATTTTGTCCTTTTTGGCCGTGCTTTAGAATATGGTTGTGTCCTTATTGTCCCTCTTGCCCATTCAGACATCCAGTCATAGTTTTTATCACCTGCGTTAATAAGCAGCCACCAGACCCCGAGACAGACCTGCCCACACACTCACACACACACCTGCTCACGCCACGTCTCTGTGGCTCTCAAGCCAGGTCGTGCCGGTGTGTGAGCGGTGCATAAGGGAGGAGGAACCCCACCTTGAGTCTGAAGAGCTAATTATACCGAGCTTTGATGTCGGCGCTGCCTGATTGCGTCTTGATTAACTCCTAATGATGGATTAACATGACAGATTATTGTGAGGGATAAGATTGATCTCATTGTAATGGAAGCATTTGCTACAAAGGGCTTGTTATTAATCTCGCGTCTGTTCGCGCTTGCGCGCGCACGCACACACACACACACACACACACACACACACACACACACACACACACACACACACACACACACACACATATATATATATATATATATCCCTGGGGATAGGGGAGAAAGAATACTTCCCACGTATTCCCTGCGTGTCGTAGAAGGCGACTAAAAGGGGAGGGAGCGGGGGGCTGGAAATCCTCCCCTCTTGTTTTTTTTTTTAATTTTCCAAAAGAAGGAACAGAGAAGAGGCCCAGGTGAGGATATTCCCTCAAAGGCCCAATCCTCTGTTCTTAACGGTACCTCGCTAATGCGGGAAATGGCGAATAGTTTGAATGAAAGATATATATATGTATATATTGGAAAGGATCACAATTTTGCGTGATCAAGATATTCCTATGAATCCACGGGGAAGATGAAACACGATAAGTCCCCAAGTGCACTTTCATGTAATAATCACATCATCAGGGGAGACAAAAGAGAGAAATATAACAGTCAGTTGATATGCATATGGATAGGACGCCATATATATTTCTTCTTTCTTTCATACTATTAGCCATTTCCCGCGTTAGCGAGGTAGCGTTAAGAACAGAGGACTGGGCCTTTGAGGGAATATTCTCACCTGGCCCCCTTCTTTGTTCCTTCTTTTGGAAAATTAAAAGAATGAGAGGGGAGGATTTCCAGCCCCCCCCCCCCCACTCCCTCTCCTTTTAGTCGCCTTCTACGACACGCAGGAAATACGTGGGAAGTATTCTTTCTCCCCTATCCCCTGGGATAATATATATATATATATATATATATATATATATATATATATATATATATTTATTTTATTTTATTATACTTTGTCGCTGTCTCCCGCGTTTGCAAGGTAGCGCAAGGAAACAGACGAAAGAAATGGCCCCCCCCCCCCATACACATGTATATACATACGTCCACACACGCAAATATACATACCTACACAGCTTTCCATGGTTTACCCCAGACGCTTCACCTGCCTTGATTCAATCAACTGACAGCACGTCAACCCCGGTATACCACATCGCTCCAATTCACTCTATTCCTTGCCCTCCTTTCACCCTCCTGCATGTTCAGGCCCCGATCACACAAAATCTCTTTCACTCCATCTTTCCACCTCCAATTTGGTCTCCCTCTTCTCCTCGTTCCCTCCACCTCCGACACATATATCCTCTTGGTCAATCTTTCCTCACTCATTCTCTCCATGTGCCCAAACCACTTCAAAACACCCTCTTCTGCTCTCTCAACCACGCTCTTTTTATTTCCACACATCTCTCTTACCCTTACGTTACTCACTCGATCAAACCACCTCACACCACACATTGTCCTCAAACATCTCATTTCCAGCACATCCATCCTCCTACGCACAACTCTATCCATAGCCCACGCCTCGCAACCATACAACATTGTTGGAACCACTATTCCTTCAAACATACCCATTGTTGCTTTCCGAGATAATGTTCTCGACTTCCACACATTCTTCAAGGCCCCCAGAATTTTCGCCCCCTCCCCCACCCTATGATCCACTTCCGCTTCCATGGTTCCATCCGCTGCCAGATCCACTCCCAGATATCTAAAACACTTCACTTCCTCCATTTTTTCTCCATTCAAACTCACCTCCCAATTGACTTGACCCTCAACCCTACTGTACCTAATAACCTTGCTCTTATTCACATTTACTCTTAACTTTCTTCTTCCACACACTTTACCAAACTCAGTCACCAGCTTCTGCAGTTTCTCACTTGAATCAGTAATATATATATATATATATATATATATATATATATATATATATATATATATATATATATATATATATATATTACTGCATTTCGTTATATTGGAAGTAAGGAGTCACCGCCGTGGATGAGGCTGTATCATGGTCAGTAGATGGCGAGATCAGATTCGTAGAGGACCTTTCTTGTTCCACAAGATGTCCACCGTAACCCTGCTCCTGCGTGGAGTGCAGCTTTGTTACTGGCCTGTAGAAGGATCCTTTGTTACTGGCCTGTAGAAGGATCCGTGGCGTAGTATAGTAAACACGATGATGTATGGGGTTGTGAGCTGTTGAAAAAAATATATAAACGGCTTTTACCATAAGTTGTTGAAGCCTTGTATCTCCACATGCAAGATAACAGGTATCCAAAGGGAGAGAGTGGGTGTATTGATGATGAAATGTTTGACCTCCTCTCACCGTTCAGTGAATTATGCCAAAATTATTCTTACCTAACTCCTGGGGTGAACATTATGATACGATGAATGTCATTCTTCTCCTAGAACCACAATTAAGCAATATAGACTCGTAAAAAGAAATGTGAAGATACCCTAAGGACTGAGGGGTACAATTATTGCAGGACAGCTAGCAGCTCCTTTGAAGCCCGGGAGGAGTCGATCCACGTGTTGTTTGCTGTTTCATATATGTGTATCACATGGCTATTTGGAGACTGACTTTTCCGTAACTGCAACAGGCTTTGAAATTTTTGAAAAAAAGTGACGGAAGAAAAGAAATGGATTGTATGAATCGAGATGGTGCAAAGGGGGGGGGGATGTGAACGTAGGGGAAAGGGGTATCTGGGTATAGGGATTTGGTTTGAGAGAATAGGAAGACGTGGTGAGGTTCGTACTCTGTTAATGGGTAGTCATGGGAGGTGAAAAGGAGAGGATGAAGAGATAGGGGAGGTTATGAGTTGAAATAGGAAGCTGAAGATGTTTAGATGGAGGGAATGATGGATAGGAGAAAACGAGGAGAGATTGTAGCTAAAGAGAGAGAGAGAGAGAGAGAGAGAGAGAGAGAGAGAGAGAGAGAGAGAGAGAGAGAGAGAGAGAGAAGCAATGGGAAAATGGAAATGGTGAAGCGTTGGCACTGTTGACCCAGCCCTGGTCGCGATGGTGTGTCTGCAGTCCAGCCAGCAGCTCATCCTCCCCTTTGGGGCTGGTCGCTCGACTGGGTACCTGGTTTACGTTGATATATATATATATATATATATATATATGTTTATACTAATCGCTATTTCCCGCATTAGCGAGGTAGCGTTAAGAACAGAGGATGAGGACTGAGCCTTTGAGGGAATATCCTCACCTGGCCCCCTTCTCTGTTTCTTCTTTTGAAAAAAAAAAAAAGAGAGGGGAGGATTCCAGCCTCCAGCTCCCTTCCCTTTTAGTTGCCTTCTACGACACGCAGGGAATACGCGGGAAGTATTCTTTCTCCCCTATCCCCAGGGATATATATATATATATATATGTATATATATATATATATATATATATATATATATATATATATATATATATATATATATATATACATATATATGTATATTCCACGTAGAAATAAAACACGAAAAGTTCCCAAGTGCACTTTCGTGTAATAATCACATCATCAGGGGGAGGATACAAGAAAGAAATGTAACAGTCAGTTGATATACAACGAAGAGACGTAGCGAGGACGCTATTTGATGTGTGTGTGTGTGTGTGTGTGTGTGTGTGTGTGTGTGTGTGTGTGTGAAGGTGAAATTGTACTTCTGAAGGTATTCATATAATTTTATTTAACATGTAATTTTTCTATGCATATGGCACGACACGTTTCGTTGAGAGACGATCCACCTCACTATGCCAGTATCTAACAAGGTTATTTCATTCTCAACATCACAAAGAAGTACCGCTGTCCAGCTTCTGCCACTATAAGCAAAACAGTGTTTATTGCCCGGAAGGAAACGAGGATATGCCACATCCGCTCACACCCAGTCTCCAGCTGTCATGTGTAATGCATCGAAACCACAGCTCCCTATCCACATCCAGGCCCAACAGACCTTTCCATGGTTTATCCCTGGCGTTCCACATGCCCTGGTTCAGTCCATTGACGGCACGTCGACCCCAGTATACCACATCGTTCCGATTCTCTCTATTCCTTGCACGCCTTTCATCCTCCTTCATGTTCAGGCCTCAGTCGCTCAAAATCTTTTTCTCTCCGTCCTTTCATCTTCATTTTGATCTCCCGGTTCTCCTTGTTCTCTCCACCCCTGGCACATGTATCCTCTTTCTCAACCTTTCGTCACTCATTCTATCTATATGTGCAGACTATTTCAACACACACTCTTCTGCTCTCCCAATCACATTAAAAAGAAGATTCTCCCTTGCTTTTTTATTACTTCCTTGACCAAGCCACCTCACACCACATATTGTCTTCAAACATTTCATTTCCAACACATCCACCCGCCTCCGCATAACCCTATCTATAGCCCATGCCTCACGACCATATAACATTGTTGGAACTATTATTCCTTCAAGCATACCCATTTTTGCTCTTCGAGATATCGTTCTCTCTTTCCACACATTCTTCATCGCTCCCAGAACCTTCGCCCCTCCCTCAACCTATGACTCACTTCTACTGCCTTGGTTTGCCAGTTCCACTCCTTCAGTTTTCCTTCATTCATACGTGCATCTCAACTAACATGTCCCTCAACCCTGCTGAACCGTAATAGCCTTGCTTTTATTCACATTTAATCTCAATTTTCTCCTTTCTCACACTCTTCTGTAGTTTCTCACTCGAATCAGCCGCCAGGGCTGCATTATCGGCGAACAACAACTGACTCACTTCTCAGACCCTCTCATCCCCAACAGACTGCAAACTGGTCTCTCTCTCCAAGACTCTTGGCGTTTACCTCCCTCACCAGGGATCATTCATTTTCCTTTTCGTCCTACTCTTACCCTTGATAATAAATTCTCACTGCTTCTAGCAGCTTACCCCCCACGCCATATATTCTTAAGACCTTCCACAAAGCATATCTACCAACCCTATCATGTCCCTTCTCCATATCTAGAAATACCGCATACAAGTCATATGTTTTTCTAAGTATTTCTCCCACACATTCCACAAATCATACACCTGATCCACACTCCTATACTACTTATGAAACCACACTGCTCCTTCCCAGTCTGATCCTATGTACCTTCTCATACAACTTACCAGTTATACTCATCAGACTTAGATCTCTGTATACGTGGATTCTGCCAATCCTCAGGCACTTCACCATGATCTATACGTACATTGAATATCCTTACCAACCAGTCAGCAGCACAATCACCCCCCTTTTTTTGATATATTCAACAGCATTACCATCCACTCCCACCTTGCCGCATTTCATATTCCGTAAGACTTTCACCACCTCATCTCGCTTCACCAAACCACACTCCATGACTCCCGCACTTCGCATGCCACAACGACCTAGAACCCCTAAATCTGCCATTTTATCATCAAACATATTTAACAATCCTTCAAGACACTCACTCCTTATCCCCCTTACTTCATCACTACCTGTTATCACTTCCTCTTTTGCCCTCTTCACCGATGTTCTTATCATCTTGTCTTTCGCACATTGTATACCTACTTTCAAAGCCTCTTTTCATTCTCCCTAAAGTTTAATGATACTCTCTCATCCCAACTCTCATTCGCCCTCTTTTTCTGCCCTTGCACCTTCCTCTTGACCTCCTGCTGCTTTCTTTTATACATGTCCCAATCATTTACAACTCCTTCCCTGTATGTACCGCCCAAACGTCTCTCTTTTCCCTTCCACCAGCAACTATACTTTTTCGTCCCACAACTCACTACCCTTTCTGATCCGCCCACTTCCCACCTTTCGCATGCCACATGTATCTCTTGCACATACCATCACTGCTTTCCTAAATACCTCCCATTCCTCATCCATTCCCCTCGCTTCATTTGTTCTCACCTTTTGCCATTCCAAGCTCACTTACTCGTCACCACTCTCGTTTCTTAATATATATATGATATAAGGATAATTGCTTGCTTCCACAAGGAGTCTGTTAAATGGTAAATAGAGGTTCAATATTTACCAAGCCTTCAGTAATTCATCGTCTTCCAAGAATTTACATCATCGTTGGAGGAAGTTGAAACCCTCAGGAAACAGGTTAATCTCGGTAAAGGTAAAATCTGGTTAGGAGGAAGAAAATATGGAATTTATCTTCCCGTCCTATTTAGGTCCCCCCCCCCCCCCTTTTCCAAAATGGCATCAGTGACCCTTGGCCCCTAGGTGTGCACCAAGGAAAATTGTCGTCTTTAGGGTTAATAGCCAGGGCTTCCGGCAATATTGCAGATAAGCTGCCGACGGTTTCCTGGGTGAAGGTGATGACCACACATTTAGGGTCGCAGGGGAAATATATATATGTATATATATATATATATATATATATATATATATATATATATATATATATATATATATATATATATATTATCCCTGGGGATAGGGGAGAAAGAATACTTCCCACGTGTTCCCTGCGTGTCGTAGAAGGCGACTAAAAGGGGAGGGAGCGGGGGGCTGGAAATCCTCCCCTCTCATTATTCTTTTTTTTAATTTTCCAAAAGAAGGAACAGAGAAGGGGGCCAGGTGAGGATATTCCCTCAAAGGCCCAGTCCTCTGTTCTTAACGCTACCTCGCTAACGCGGGAAGTGGCGAATAGTTTGAAAGAAAGATATATATCCCTATCACGTACTCCCTGCGTGTCGTGGAAGGCGACTAAAAGGGGAGGGAGTGGGGGGGGGGGCTGGAAATCCTCTCCTCTCGTTTTTAATTTTCCAGAAGGAACAGAGAAGGGGGCCAAGTGAGGATTTCCCCTCAAAGGCTCAGTTTTCTGTTTTGCTCAAGATACATAAGTATCTATTCATCATACACTTATTACTGACCCATAACCAATTTTTATGTAACAGTTCTGGTGTTATCCCTGGGGATAGGGGATTAAGAATACTTCCCACGTATTCCCTGCGTGTCGTAGAAGGCGACTAAAAGGGGAGGGAGCGGGGGGCTGGAAATCCTCCCCTCTCGTTTTTTTTTTTTTTTTTTTTTTTTCAAAAGAAGGAACAGAGGGGACCAGGTGGGGATATTCCAAAAAAGGCCCAGTCCTCTGTTCTTAACGCTACCTCGCTAACGCGGGAAATGGCGAATAGTTTAAAAGAAGAAAAGAAAGTTCTGGTGTTGCCCAGGACCTATCTGAAGGTTCCTGCAGTACAAAGCTGCACTGCTTTACTGTAGCACGGAAGTGTATAGAGTTCTTTGGATTGAGAAGTTCTTTTGTGGAGGTTGTACTCCCGGTGTCGCAGCCTGGCTGAAGGTGTCTTTTCACTCATGGTGTAACGTCGAACAGGCAGGGTCCGGTAACACCTAGTTAGATACAGAATATGAAGCTCAGAATGATGATAATGATGAAAGTGGGAGCAAAAAGAAGAAGAAACGTAGAAGAACAGGATGGAGAATGAAGAAGAAAAAGGGAAAGTATGAAGGAAAGAGGAAGGGAAAAATGGAATGATATAAAGTAAGAAGAGAGAAGAGATGGCATGTAATGAAGAGGAATGAGCAAAGACATGGAACAGAAGAAAAGAGATGAAATAGAAGAAGAGTGTGACCAAGGAGAAGAGAATGACTATAAACAAGAAAAACGAGGAAGTTGGCATAAGTGAGAAAAAGAAAATTAAGAAAGTGTGAGAAAACGAATGCGGAAACTTTATTAAGGAAATAATAAAGTTACTTCCAATGACGATGGAGAGAGTAAGAAAAGCCAATATGGAAAAGATTAAGAACATTATGATACTAGGAACGAGAAGGAGAGAGAGAGAGAGAGAGAGAGAGAGAGAGAGAGAGAGAGAGAGAGAGAGAGAGAGAGAGAAGACTAAAGTCAGTGTATATGAAGATAAAAACCCGGGGGAGGATAATTTGGCAATGAGAAGGATGATGAAACTATAACTTAAAAACAAAGAAAACATGCAGAGCAACGAGGGAACGAAAGTAAGAGAAAAGAGAAAAAGTTAAAAAAAAAATAGAAAGAAGGATGGGAAGTGGGAGGAGAATGATTAGAGTAAATGGAAGAACGTGAAGGAAAGGAAGAGAAGAACAAATGTAATATGAGTAGAGAAATAAGAAATAATTAAGTAGGTGATGATCATGGCAAACAAGAAAAGCAGGAAAAGATGATAAGGAGAAAAGGAGACGATAATAGATAAAGCTAAGAGATAGGAGAACAGTTAGCAGGGAGGAGGAGGAGATATATATCTTAATGAAAGAAGAGGAAGAAGTTAGAAAAAAAAAATAATGAAGAGGAAGAAGTTGAAATAGAAGGTGTAGAAGAAGCAGAAGACGAGGAAGAAGAACCACAAAATGAAGCTGAAAAAGAGGAAGAAGAAGGTGATGGTGGTGAAGATAAAGTAGAAGACGAAAAAGTTTAAAGAGAGGAAGGAGATAGGAAAGAAGATGGATGAAAAAAATGAAAGAGCAGAAGCGTCAGCTAGACTACAGCAAACATAGGACTGGTCCTGCCTCTGTAGCCACTTTTACGCCGGGGCTTCTAGTTGCAACATCCACGTCATCAGCATCGCTAGCCAACGGACCGGAAGCAAATTGACTTTAATTATGAGTGTGTTGGAGTGGCATGGCTCCGTCGGCCTCCTCCTGGAAAATCAGCAGCGTAAACAAACCTTTTGCTAACGGGGGCACCACTCTCGAGCCTTCAGCTCGTTACCGTAAGTAATGGAAATATTAGAATTCATCGTGGCTCATGAACCTCGACAGGCACCATTATAACTAACGGGAATCGCTTGTTACGAGAAGAGTCGACAGATAGAGAGGGTTTCACCACATTCATTGATCGCCAGACTCATGAAGGAGCACACGAGAGCATCTCCATAGTCTGCTAAGGTCCCCAGCTGGGCAGATAGCATTACCACATCCAGTAATGACCGCTAAATTCAAGAGGAATCGCTGTATTCAACACGGCACGGTAGATTTACCAAGAATTCAAAGTACTCAGCAGAAATGTGCATCATTCGGTGAGGGCAGCAAGGTTCAGCAAGTCTCGCTCAGGGACTGTCATCTGTGGCCGTTTGTCATTTCTCGTCGCGAGATGTTCTAGGTCTCCTTCGGCTGTAGGAAGCCGCCGTCTTTATAAGGGCACGAGCTCAGGACTGTATCACAGTAATTGATCGCTTTATCAGTGAATTTGAGAGTTTCTAACTCTCTCTCTTCTCTGTGTATGCATTATATTGCCATGTCTAAACCATAGCTCAGGACCCCTTTCAGAAAGGGTCCTGGTGTTACCGAACGCCCATTTACCAGAGGCCTCTGCAGCTCCAGGGTTGCACTACACTCAGCAGTAGGGGCATGATGGATTCCTTCGACGACACTGTTCTCTTTCGTCCTCCGCATCTCTCCACCAACCGATGGAAGGCGATGCCTTCAACGTACTGATGGGGTGTACCATCAGCCGCTCGCTCCTCACTGCTACTTTTACGTGCGCTTCCGCATAAAACCTGCTCACTCCTCAACCCCTACACCTGATGTTGCTCTCAGGAGGATGAAGCAAAACTTCAACAGCTATATAGCTCTTCTAAAAAGGCTTCTCCCAGCAGGAATTCGCAAGTTGATAAGGGTTAAAAAAGAGATGATAATAGATAATCGCATAGGAAATAGGAATAATTGCTTTTGAAGTATATTTAATACACGTGTCTCAATGTAGGAAAGAAAAAATGCTCCCTAATACAAAGCACCGGCCAAAGACACACACACCAAACTAACCCAACAACCGCTACACAGCTGACCTCGCAACTCACGTCACCATCCCACTCGACATACATACACCCATCGGAAACCACCACACCAGGCCTCACACAAACACATGGGTCACAGTCTCCCGTCTAACGCTATGAACATCACCCGTCACTGCAACACGACTCCGGCGTCTCAGCATATATCCCAAGACCCTTCATGCTGAGCACTTACCTACTCGGTTGCTGTGCAATTTCTGCACAAAGACACACACACACACACACACACACACACACACACACACACAGACACACACACACACACACACACACACACACAGAACATTACCACACTTTCAGACGTGTGGTCCAACTGAGTGCTGCAGTCTCCTCATGAAGACCCTGGGGATAGGGGAGAAAGAATGCTTGCCTTCATCCATTCCTCGCGTCCCCCCGCCTCGCTATCCCCTGCTTCAGCGAGGTAGCGCCAGAAAAACAGACAAAAAAGGTCACATCGTTCACACTTAGTCTCTAGCTGTCATGTATAATACACCGAAACCACAGCTCCCTATCCACATACAGGCCCCACAGATCTTTCCATGCTTTACCCCAGGTGCATCACATGCCCTGCTTCAGTCCACAGACAGCGCGTTGATCCCGATATACCTCATCGTTACAGTTCACTCTATTCCTTGCACGCCTTTCACCTTCCTGTATGGTCAGGCCCCGATCGCTCAAAATCTTTTTCACTTCATCCTTCCACCTCCAGTTTGGTCTCCCACTTCTCGTTCCCTCCACCTCTGACACATATATCCTCTTGGTTAATCTTTCCTCACTCATTCTCTTCCTTTGTCGATCAAACCACCTCACACCACATATTGTCCTCAGACGTTTCATTTCCAGCACATCCACCCTCCTAGAAACAACCCTATCTATAGCCCACGCCTCGCAACTATATAACATTGTTGGAACTACAGTTCCTTCAAACATACCCATTTTTGTGGCGCCCCGAGATAACGTTTTCTCCTTTCATCATATTTTTCATTGCTCCTAGAATCTTCCCCCCCCCCCCCTACCCTGTGACTCACTTCCGCTTCCATGGTTCCATCCGCTGCTAAATTCACTCCTAGATATCTAAAACACTTCACATTCTCCAATTTTTCTCCATTCATAATTACATCCCAGATAACTTGTCCCTCTACCCGACTGAACCTAATAACCTTGCTCTTATTCACATTTACTCTCAACTTGCTCAATTCACTCAGTTTTCCAAACTCAGTCACCAACCTCTGCTGTTTCTCACACGAATCAGCCACTAGAGGGTCTATACTCATCCTGTGGACGCAAGCTCGGGATTACACGCTCACAAAGGTTCCTTGTCACACCCCCAGTGGCTCACAAAGGTTCCTTGTCACACCCCCAGTGGCTCACAAAGTTCATTGTCACACCCCCAGTGGCTCACAAAAGTTCATTGTCACACCCCCAGTGGCTCACAAAGGTTCATTGTCACACCCCCAGTGGCTAGGTGATTCATGCATCACATAACTGAAAGTTGGTCCATTACATTAGGTCAAAGTCTCCGTATGCAGGAGACTCATGTACGTGATGCCAGGAGTGGCTTGAGATCACATTTCAGGCAGCGTGTTATTAACGATGAGGTCGTGTGTCGTACCTTGTGGGCATGTCCTTTAGCCTTTTATATTAGAGATTCAACTTTAAACACAAAGACAAAGTGCTCTGGTGTGTGTGTGTGTTTGTGTGTGTGTGTGTGTGTGTGTGTGTGTGTGTGTGTGTGTGTGTGTGTGTGTGCCTTCACAAAATTTATCTCCAATGTGATCGAGATTTTCAGTGAAGCTGAAGCTTCAGTAGTACTTAGTAAAGGCCATCACCGCCGTAGCAAGCAGAGAGAGAGAGAGAGAGAGAGAGAGAGAGAGAGAGAGAGAGAGAGAGAGAGAGAGAGAGAGAGAGAGATCCCTTAACTTCCTGACCTGATTCCCTTTACCATTCATGGGAAGGAGAGTGAACAGAGGACCAGTTTGTGTATGATGAGTTGATCTGCTGAAGGACAGTAATAGTGACCTCACTTCCTGTATTCATTACGGATGGAGGGAGGACAGTCAAAGGAGAAATCGTATGAATGCAAAATAAGTTCTCTTTTGCTGCCAGAAGATCGACACTCAGGTGCCGGAGTGCGTATTCTAACCACTACTGTGTCAGTGACAAACAAATTAGAATACGTCCATATTATAGTGTTATTCTTGAACGAGTATATTAATTCTTAAATACGATATCGTAAAAGTATTTGTCTCACCGTCCATGGTTCCTTGGATTGTCTTTCAAATGACCTCGCCAGATTTCGTGATCCTGTCTATTACTCTTCCTGAGATATAGTACAGACAGACGGACAGGTGAACGCCGTGGCTCGCACACACGTTCTGTGGTATGTCTGTAGACTCTCACTCCGAACCCTCGTCGTTCTGGCCACGTACCCCGCCTGCCTCGTTGTTGCACCCGAACTTTACGTCAAAAAGGGCAGAAATCCGAGATCACCGCTGCCACCACCTCCAGCCACAGATGATACAGACTCTCGCTAACATGGGAGTTTACCACAAGTTACCAGCAACTGATGGTAAGGAAGAGTTACCACACTACAGACGAGGTTGTGTGCGTGTTGGCTTCGGTGGCAAGTATTTCTGGTAAGGGGTGTCGTGATTTTATAAAAGGTCAAGTTCCACTTACCTGAACCAGGCATTGGTCACGTTCTGATCGGCTGTTCAAACTGATGGAGAAGGGACGCGGCTACATCAGTCTTGAGTAACGAGGTCTAATGAGGAGTTACAATCAGACTTTCTGGGTTTGTTTTGGCACGTGCAGAACAACAGCTGTCAACACGATTGATAGATACAAGCAAGGAATAGCATACTCATTAGAAAAGAAAATGTGTACAGTGTCATGTGATGTATGTTTAGTACATAACATGAAGTAACAACGTGTGAATACGTGTCATAGCATGGAACCCTTGTGTTCAAGCTTCTGGCCATCATCAACTGGCCATCATCAACTGGCCATCATCAACTGGCCATCATCAACTGGCCATCATCAACTGGCCATCATCAACACATGTATTGACTGCCACGCTTGACGTCGACCCTAGGCAACATGATTGCAGACTGCCATCATTCCGGAGATATGGCCTTACATGGTCAGCTTTTCTGATGTCAACATCAGGCATTTTCTCACATTATGCCCAACACACACACACACACACACGCACACACACACACACACACACACACACACACACACACACACACACACACACACACACGCCAGATCTTATTCCAAAGGAGTCCATCTTTACCCCAAGTGCTGGAAGAAGCACAGCCTTGATACTGCAGAATCTCCTTGAAAAGGAGACTTAGAGAGAGAGAGAGAGAGAGAGAGAGAGAGAGAGAGAGAGAGAGAGAGAGAGAGAGAGAGAGAGACGATATTTCACTGCGCCGTTTCCGTAATTGGTTTTGAAAATGCAGGCGAAAACTATTGGCAATGATTGTCTCGGAAACGCTGTATATGTTGCAGAGTTTGCTAATTGTCGTCTCGTGCAGGACCAGTGTGCCCAACTGACGTGGAAATACTTAAACTATGTGCATCAGTATTCGTCATTATTCGTGGACGCTGCTGATAACACACGTGAGTGCATTGGTGACTCATTAAATCAGCGAGATATTGAAATTCAAAACACGTACCCTCTACACTATCAGTAGTGGGTATTGTTGATATCAAAATTATATTCGTTTAAACATTGACTTTATCTGAGCATTACATTTGACTTTATCTGAGCATATATATATATATATATATATATATATATATATATATATATATATATATATATATATATATATATATATAATCCCCTATTAATCCCCTATCCCTGGGGATAGGGGATTAAGAATACTTCCCACGTATTCCCTGCGTGTCGTAGAAGGCGACTAAAAGGGGAGGGAGCGGGGGTCTGGAAATCCTCCCCTCTCGTTTTTTTTTTTTCATTTTCCAAAAGAAGGAACAGAGGGGGCCAGGTGAGGATATTCCCAAAAAGGCCCAGTCCTCTGTTCTTAACGCTACCTCGCTAACGCGGGAAATGGAAAATAGTTTAAAAGAAAAGAAATATATATATATATATATAAAGAGAGAGAGAGAGAGAGAGAGAGAGAGAGAGAGAGAGAGAGAGAGGTGGATTATTTTTAATTACCCCAAGACAAATTTCTGTACGAGATATATATATATATATATATATATATATATATATATATATATATATATATATATATATATAAAACGATGAGATTTGCCCATGTTGGTAGTTAGACAGTAGATGGATGCGTATATACACATAGGGGAAAATCCTGTCGGGTTATATGCTGAAGTGATGGGCAATAGACTGTACAACTGTAAAAGAAAAAGTGCATATAAAGGTATACGTGGGTGGGTGAGTGAGGTTTGGGGTCAACAGGCATTATTGGATTATTTGCAAACGGACAGGCTCGCAAAAGAGAGGATTTTGGACGGGAAAGTGTGAGAGGTGTGTTTGGTCGTTGTTTCAGTGTGAAAGGTTGTAGTGTGTTTTTAGGAAAAGAAAGAAATAACATTACTAACCCAATCACCTAAAGGCAGTCTATAAACTGGCGCTCCTTCCTAAGCACAACGAACCACAAAACAACTTAGGCGCTCGTTAAAGAAGATCCACGCTTACTGAAACAATGCAGCTCCCATTCGTGAAACACTCCTGCCTCTTGCCTTGAAATCCCTCCTCCATCTCAACAAACACACAAACGTACTCATGAACCACTTCTCAAAAATCAGCCTCAAACCAACTTCGTCTCTAAAGACCAAAAACTTTAGAAAAAAAAAATTATTCAATCCAGAAACAACTACTCACCGATCCTTCACTCTCGTTAATGCAAGGCTTGCAATTAAAACTTCTTTCTTTTTTTAAGAAAGTTCCTGCAACAGACTCCGACAACATATCAAACTTTCACGTGTAACACTTTGACCAGGTTGCAGTCCAAGCGCTGACAGTATGACATCTTCGTCCACTCTTGCTTCCTAGAAGAAAAGTTACTCATATGAACATTTGCACAAGTATTGCCAGTCCATAAGCCATCCAAACCAACCAGCTGCTCCAACCACCCTCGGCCCATATCACGTCTGCCTCTTGCATACAAATTCTGTGAAAAACTGGCCCACAACAGCATAACTTCAATCCCAGCCATTCTACCACCACTCTAACCTCCTAGGCTCCTAGATAGCCTTAACTAACCACTAACCCCGTAGCGCACAATACTAGTGGCGACATATATCAACAGAGCATGTGACGCTGGCCTCCGACACAGTGTCCCTCTCAACAAAAGACATCTGACACCAACGCACACTGAAATGAAAAAAAAAATAACTGGCTGGCCAGTTTTATAGAGAGAAGAGACTCCTGAGTCAGGATATATATATATATATATATATATATATATATATATATATATATATATATATATATATATATAACGGAAGAATGATGATGGTAAGGAAACAGAATGAAACAGGAGCACTTCAATGTCATGATTCTCGACCAGACTCCTTCTTTATAGTGAATGTTTCATGGTGTGTTTTCTTAACACCATCATTCTCCCACTCACATGTCATGAATAACGTCAATATTCATAAATGAAAATAATAATTTTTTTTTTCTACAAGTTTACTCTTTCTTTACCTGCCCTTGTATGGTCTTCGGTGTTTGTGCATTCACTTCATGGTTCGTTTCTCGCATAGAGCAAGGTCATTCTAATATCAGAAGGGACTGCCTTAGTCCCGATTATTTGTTTTTTCTTTTTTCATTTATTCAGTTACTTCATTCCCATATCTGCTGGAACTCTCTTTATCTGGTTATAAGATAAAAGTTCCACTGGTTTGCTGGCGTAATCCGGCCAATAACGAATTGAGTCCATATTCCAGTTTGGTCTCGTATTTTGATCAGTGCAACATTATTTCCCTCATTAGCTTACCATTATCAGTTTCTGCAAATATTCTGATTTGCTCTTCTGTTCGACGCTGATATTTGACCTTCATAATCATCTTGTGGCCATTCATAGTTTCGTTGTAGTATTACCCTTCTCTTTGTTTCCGTTTTCTTCATTTGTTCACTGTACTGTTTGCTCATGTCTGTAGCTCCTCCTCTGGTACTTATTAAAGGAACTCCGTTTCTATTTGATTCTATATCATTCTATTTGATTCTTCCTATTGGTTTGTTTTAATCTCACTTGATATTCGTTCTCTTTCCTTCTTGTATTTCGAATGTCCCCCGCCCCCCCCATTTTTTTTTTTTTTTTATTGAACTTTCCACACACTCATGATCCTGGGTGTTTATATCTCCATTTTTCATTTCCGAGCACTCGAAAAGTCATACATTTGTGACCCGAAATCTCTCACGATCAGTGTGTGTGTGTTAAGTGGTGTAGTCGTTAAGGTGACTGGCACGGCGTCAGCACGGGTCCGACTCCGGTGTTTTGAAGATCTTTGTGGCATCGTGTACTTAATAGGTGTCTGTGGTTGCTAGGCAGCCGGTGATTGCTCTGAGTGCGCTATTTGGAGTGGTTTGGAGGTTTGTTATATTTGATTGATTTTGAATCGATGGAAGACCTGGCGAGGTGAGACTTGCTTTAGAGTGGAGTGGATGAAGTGTGTTTGTGGAGGATGCTTAGAGATTCTGTTCTTTGTCCAAATCTGATGCCAGTTTTGAGGATATTTAGTATGTATCTTGGCCTTTTTGTCGATATTTTTAGTGTGAGGAGAAAATTTTGTTGAGTAGCCGGGTGGAGTTAAAGATGTGTGTGTTAGTGCTTGAATTGCAACTAGGCCAAGATGCTTTGTGTGAAAGTCTGATATTTATCAAGGCCTGTGTCACAAGAGTTCTTTAAGGTTTTCGATAGCATTGCATGTTTCATTGAGAGTGAACGATGGTTGGATGGTTGTTTCTAGATGGATCTTCAAGATATTTTTCATGGCTTCCTTTTTAGAAGAGATGTTGTCTTGGGGATGAATTTGGAGTCTTGTCACGTATGTACGTTTCCTGGTGGGGATCAGAGTGCTTCATGTGCTGAGAGATGGTGCATAGGTAACTGTGAATTTTCTTTAGCCTGCGCTAGGAGTTGTGTGAAGTAGGGGTCACTTTGTGAAGGAATGAGTGGCAGTTCGTTTTTTGATTCTCAATGATTAGTATATATATATATATATATATATATATATATATATATATATATATATATATATATATATATATATATATATATTTTGTTTATTATTCCTAGTCGCTGTCTCCCGCTTTAGCGAGGTAGCGCAAGGAAACAGACGAAAGAATGGCCCAACCCACACACATACACATGTATGTACATAAAAGCCCACACACGCACATATACTTCCCTGTACATTTCAACGTATACGTACAAATACATACGCAGAAATATACATATATACACATGTACATATACATATATACACATGTACATATCCATACTAGCTGTCTTCATCCATTTCGTCGCCATAGTGCCATGAAATGGCACTATGGCACACATGAAATGGTACAATTAGGAAAAGACAACAAAGGCCACATTCGTTCACACTCAGTCTCTAGCTGTCATGAATAATGAACCGAAACCACAGCTCCCTTTCCACATTCAGGCCCCACAAAACTTTCCATGGTTTACCCTAGACGCTTCACGTGCCCTGGTTCAGTCCATTGACAGCACGTCGATCCTGGTATACCAATTCGTTCCAATTCACTCTATTCCGTTGCACTCCTTTCACTCACCTGTATGTTCAGTCCCCGATCGCTCAAAATCTTTTTCACTCCATCCTTCCACCTCCAGTTTGGTCTCCCATTTCTCCTCGTTCCCTCCACCCCTGACACATATATCCTCTGTCAATCTTTCCCTCACTCATTCTCTCCATGTGACCAAACATTTCAATGCACCCTCTTCTGCACTCTCAACCACGCTCATTTTGTTACCACACATCTCTCTCACCCTTTCATTACTCACTCGATCAAACCACTCGCACCACATGTTGTCCTCAAACATTTCGTTTCCAACACATCCTCCCTCCTCTGCACAACCCTATCTATAGCCCATGACTCGCAACCATATAACAGTATTTGAATCACTATTCCCTCAGACATACTCTCTTTGCTCTCCGAGAGCACGTTCTCGCCTTCAACACTCCCAGAACCTTCGCCCCTTCCCCTACCCTATGACTCACTTCCTTCCATTGTTCCCTCCGCTGCAAAATCCACTCCCAGAGATCTAAAACACTTCACTTCCTCCATTTCTTCTCCATTCAAACTTACCTCCCAATTAGCTTGTCCCTCCACCCTATTAAAGCTAATAATCTTGCTCTTATTCACATTTACTCCCAGCTTTCTTTTTCACACACTTTACCAAACTCAGTTACGAACTTCTGCAGTTTCTCACCCGAATGAGCCACCAGCGCTGTATCATCAGCGAACAACAACTGACTCTTTTCCTAAGCCTTCTCATCCACAACAGACCTGCATACTCGCCCCTCTCTCCAAAAGCTCTTGCATTCACCTCCCGAACAACCCATCCATAAGGAAATTAAACAACCAGTGTAAACATCACGCACCCCTGCCGCAAACCGACATTCACTGGCAACCAATCACTTTCCTCTCTTCCTACTCGTACACGCGCCTTACATCCTTGATAAAAACATTTCACTACTTCAAGCAACTTACTTCTCACACCAAATACTCTTAATGCCTTCCACATAGTATCTCTATCAACTCTATCATATGCCTTCTCCAGATACATAAATGCTACATACAAATCCATTTGTTTTTCTAAGTATTTCTCACATACATTCTTCAAAGCAAACACCTGATCCACACATCCTCTACCACTTCTGAAACCACACTGCTCTTCCCCAGTCTGATGCTCTGTACATGCCTTCACCCTCTCAATCAGTATCCTCCCATATAATTTACCAGGAATACTCAACAAACTTATACCTCTGTAAATTCAACACTCACCTTTACCCCCCTTTGCCTTTGTACAGTGGCACTATGCATACATTCCCCCAATCCTCAGGCACTTCGCTATGAACCTTACAGACAGTGAATAACCTTACCAACCAGTCAACAACAGTCACCCCCTTTTTTAATAAATTCCACTGCAGTACCATCCAGACCCGCCGCGTTGCCGGCTTTCATCTTCCACAGAGCCTTCACTACCTCTTCTCTGTTTCCCAAACCATTCTCCCTGACCCTCTCACTTCGCACACCACCTCGACCAAACACCTTTATCTGCCACTCTATCATGAAACACATTCAACAAACCTCCAAAATACTCATACTATCTCCTTCTAACTTCACCACTACTTGGTATTTCCTCCCCATTAGCCCCATTCACAGATGTTCTCATTTGTTCTCTTGTCTTACGTGCTTTACTTACCTCCTTCCAAAACATCTTTTTATTCTCCCAAAAATATAATGATACTCTCTCACCCCAATTCTCATTTGCCCTGTTTTTCACCTCTTGCACCTTTCTCTTGACCTCCTGCTTCTTTCTTTTATACATCTCCCAGTCATTTGCACTATTTCTCTGCTAAAAAAAAATCGTCCAAACGCCTCTCTCATCTCTTTCACTAACAATCTTACTTCTTCATCCCATCACTCACTACCCTTTCTAATCTGCTCACCTTTCATGCCACAAGTGTCTTTTACTTAAGTCATCACTCCCTCCCTAAATACTTCCCATTCCTCCCCCACTCCCCTTACGTCATTTGCTCTTACTTTTTTTTTTTTCCATTCTGTACTCAGTCTCTTCTGTTACTTCCTCACACATGTCTCCTTTCCAAGCTCACTTACTCTCACCACTCTCTTCACCTGAACATTCTCTCTTCTTTTCGAAAAACCTCTACAAATCTTCACCTTCGACTCCACAAGATAATGATCATACATCCCTCCAGTTGCACCTCTCAGCACGTTAACATCCAAAAGTCTCTCTTTCACGCACCTATCAATTAACACGTAATCCAATAACGCTCTCTGACCATCTCTCCTACTTACATAGGTATAGTTATGTATATCTCTCTTTTTAAACCAGGTATTCCCAGTCACGAGTCCTTTTTCAGCACACAAATCTACAAGCTCTTCACCATTTCTGTTTACAGCACTAACTTCCCATGTACACCAATTATTCCCTCAACTGCCACATTACACACCTCTGCACTCAAATCACCCGTCACTAAAACCCGGTCACGTGCATCACAGATGTTAACACACTCTCTCAGCTGCTCCCAAAACACTTGCCTCTCATGATCTTTCTTCTCATGACCAGGTGCATAGGCAATAATAATCACCCATCTCTCTCACTTTCGGTTTTACCCATATCAATCTAGAGTTTACTTTCTTACACTCTGTCACATACTCCCATAACTCCTGCTTCAGGAGTAGTGCTCCTCCTTTGCTCTTGTCCTCTCACCAACCCCTGACTTTACTCCCAAGACATTCCCAAACCACTCTTTCCCTTTACCCTAAAGCTTCGTTTCATTCAGAGCCAAAACATCCAGGCTCCTTTTCTCAAACATACTACCTATCTCTCCTTTTTTTACTCATCGTGGTTACATCCACACACATTTAGACACCCCAATCAGCCTTCGAGGAGGATGAGCACTCCCTGCGTGACTCCTTCTGTTTCCCCTTTTAGAAAGTTAAAGTAAAAGGAGGGGAGGGTTTCTAGTCCCCTGCTCACGTCCCCTTTAGTCGCCTTCTATAACACGCAGGGAATGCGTGGGAAGTATTCTTTCTTCCGTATCCCCAGGGATAGGGGATAGGGATAGTTAGATAGATAAGTAGATGAATGGATAGTACGGGAGAAATATATCTATCTCCTCTTTACCTTTGTTGTGCCTGTTGCTGTTTCCGCTTTGTTCTCATGTCCTCACACTATTTACCTACTTGCAAAACATTTTCACCTTGATGTCTGACGCTATTCTCTCACTCGGCTCCCATTTGCTCTCTTTCTCTCTTTACCTCCTGCAGTTTTTTTTTTGTATATATATATATATATATATATATATATATATATATATATATATATATATATATATATATATATATATATATACTATTAATTATACTTTGTCGCTGTCTCCCGCGTTAGCGAGGTAGCGCAAGGAAACATATACAGACATATACATATATATACATGTACGTACATAATTCATACTGTCTGCCTTTATTCATTCCCGTCGCCACCCCGTCACACATGAAATGACAATCCCCTCCCCCCGCATGTGCGCGAGTTAGTGCTAGGAAAAGTCACAAAAGGCCACATTCGTTCACACTCAGTCTCAAGCTGTCGTGTGTAATGCACCGAAACCACAGCTCCCCTTCCACATCCAGACCCCACAAAACTTTTCATGGTTTACACCAGACGCTTCACATGCCCTGGTTCAATCCAGTGACAGCACGTCGATTCCGATATACTACATCGTTCCAATTCACTCTATTCCTTGCACAACTTTCACCCTCCTGTAATTTCAGTCCCCGATCGCTCATAATCTTTTTCACTCCATCCTTCCACCTCCAATTTGGTCTCCCACTTCTCCTCGTTCCCTTTACCTCTGACACTTATATCCTCTTTGTCAATCTTTCCTCACTCATTATTACCATGTGACCAAACCATTTCAATACAGCCCCCTGAGAAAAGTAGCGATTTGAGAGTAAATGTGAATAAGAGCAAGGTTGATTATTAAGTTCAGTAGGGTAGAGGGACAAGTTTATTAATTGGGAGGTAGGTTTGGAGAAAAAACTGGAGGAAGTGAAGTGTTTTAGATATCTGGAAGTGGGCTTAACAGCGGATGGAACCATGGAAGCGGAAGTGAGTCACAGGGTGGGGGAGGGGGCGAAGGTTCTGGGAGCGTTGAAAAATGTGTGGAAGGCGGGAGCGTTATCTCGGAGTGCAGAAATAGGTATGTTTGAAGGAATAGTGGTTCCAATAATGATAGTTGGTTTCGAGGCATGGGCTATAGAAAGGGTTGTGCGTAGGAGGGTGAATGTGTTGGAAATGAAATGTTTGAGGACATTATGTGGTGTGAGGTGGTTTGATCGAGTAAGTAATGAAAGGGTAAGAGAGATGTGTGGTAATAAAAAGATTGTGGTTGAGAGAGCAGAAGAGGGTGTGTTTAAATGGTTTGGACACATGGAAAGAATGAGTGAGGAAAGATTGACAAAAAGGTTCATGCGTTAGAGGTGTAGGGAAGGAGGAGAAGCGGGAGACCAAATTGGAGGTGGAAGGACGGAATGAAAAAGATTTTGAGTGATCGGGGCCTGAACATACAGGAGAGTGAAAGGCGTGCAAGGAATAAGATGAATTGGAACGATGTGGTATACCGGAGTCGACATGCTTTGAGTGGATTAACCAGGGCCCTGTCTGTGAAGCGTCTAGGATAAATCATGGAAAGGTCTGTGGGGCCTGGATGTGGAAAGGGAGCTGTGGTTTCGGTGCATTACGTATGACAGCTAGTGACTGAGTGTGAAGGAATGTGGCCTTTGTTGTCTTTTCCTAGCGCTACCTGGCTGGTGGGGGATGGGGGGGATGCTATTTCATGTGTGACGGTGTGGCGACGAGAATGAATAAAGGCAGCAATTATGAATTATGTACATGTGTGTATATGTATATGTTTGTGTATGTATAAGTTATGTATACGTTGAAATGTATACGTATGAATATATGCGTGTATGGGCGTTTATGTATATAAATGTGCAAGTGGATGGGTTGGGCCATACATTGTCTCTTTTCTTGTGGTACCTCTGACGCGGGAGACGGCGATAAGTATAATATATATATATATATATATATATATATATATATATATATATATATATATATATATATATATGAGTGTGTGTGTGTGTGTGTGTGTGTGTGTGTGTGTGTATTAGATTCTGACGGACGAAAATAGAAGAAAAATGAAAAGACCGTAAAGAAAGACAGACAGAAGGAGGGAGGAAGTCAGATGGCATGGAGATATCCCTCACCGTAACACCATCCCTACCTTGCCAGAAGAGTCGCGTCTACCACCAACCGACGAACTGGACCCCACAATTACTTTTTGCATCCACTCGTCCCTGTCAACGCAGGGCATCGAGCTCCCAGGGGAAATCATAAGTTGCACACTTGTCATTCTTCTCGGAAAGGTTCTTGAAACCTGTCTCGGTACGACTCTTAATTCCAATCATGCATGAACTCAAGTCTGAAAACGAGTCAGGGTGTTCCCGCGAGGACGTACCCTGGCTCAGCGTGGCACAAGAAGACACTGACGATTTCAGCTAGAGTGACGACGATCACCATAATTCATCAGTGACCACCAGGGTTTGTGAGCCTAAGAAGCCACTTGCGAAAGCATCACACTGACCTCAGTAGACCTCATTTGTCATCGGGCATCAAGAACCACTGGAATACCAATATAGTCGATTGGGACAACTTCTCATAACATACTTATGCTTGAGTAACGACGTTCTCTCTCTCTCTCTCTCTCTCTCTCTCTCTCTCTCGCTCTCGCTCTCTCTCTCTCTCTCAAGTGCTAATGTTCCTCCAGAGGGCCATTATCATCCGCGGGGAAGCTTCTTGAGGAAATGTGTTTGTCTGTTGCTGAACATTCACCACGTCTGCGTCTCGTCCTCCCCTATAGACTTCTTAGACGACCCGTCACCGGCTTTCCCCTGAATCTTCCATCACTGATGCGCTTATGTATATATATATATATATATATATATAGAAGAATGTATGTGAGAAATACTTAGAAAAGCAAATGGATTTGTATGTAGCATTTATGGATCTGGAGAAGGCATATGATAGAGTTGATAGAGATGCTCTGTGGAAGGTATTAAGAATATATGGTGTGGGAGGCAAGTTGTTAGAAGCAGTGAAAAGTTTTTATCGAGGATGTAAGGCATGTGTACGTGTAGGAAGAGAGGAAAGTGATTGGTTCTCAGTGAATGTAGGTTTGCGGCAGGGGTGTGTGATGTCTCCATGGTTGTTTAATTTGTTTATGGATGGGGTTGTAAAGGAGGTAAATGCAAGAGTCCTGGAAAGAGGGGCAAGTATGAAGTCTGTTGGGGATGAGAGAGCTTGGGAAGTGAGTCAATTGTTGTTCGCTGATGATACAGCGCTGGTGGCTGATTCATGTGAGAAACTGCAGAAGCTGGTGACTGAGTTTGGTAAAGTGTGTGGAAGAAGAAAGTTGAGAGTAAATGTGAATAAGAGCAAGGTTATTAGGTACAGTAGGGGTGAGGGTCAAGTCAATTGGGAGGTGAGTTTGAATGGAGAAAAACTGGAGGAAGTGAAGTGTTTTAGATATCTGGGAGTGGATCTGTCAGCGGATGGAACCATGGAAGCGGAAGTGGATCATAGGGTGGGGGAGGGGGCGAAAATTTTGGGAGCCTTGAAAAATGTGTGGAAGTCGAGAACATTATCTCGGAAATCAAAAATGGGTATGTTTGAGGGAATAGTGGTTCCAACAATGCTGTATGGTTGCGAGGCGTGGGCTATGGATAGAGATGTGCGCAGGAGGATGGATGTGCTGGAAATGAGATGTTTGAGGACAATGTGTGGTGTGAGGTGGTTTGATCGAGTAAGTAACGTAAGGGTAAGAGAGATGTGTGGAAATAAAAAGAGCGTGGTCGAGAGAGCAGAAGAGGGTGTTTTGAAATGGTTTGGGCACATGGAGAGAATGAGTGAGGAGAGATTGACCAAGAGGATATATGTGTCGGAGGTGGAGGGAACGAGGAGAAGAGGGAGACCAAATTGGAGGTGGAAAGATGGAGTGAAAAAGATTTTGTGTGATCGGGGCCTGAACATGCAGGAGGGTGAAAGGAGGGCAAGAAATAGAGTGAATTGGAGTCATGTGGTATACAGGGGTTGACGTGCTGTCAGTGGATTGAAGCAAGGCATGTGAAGCGTCTGGGGTAAACCATGGAAAGCTGTGTAGGTATGTATATTTGCGTGTCTGGACGTGTGTATGTACATGTGTATGGGGGGGGGGGGTTGGGCCATTTCTTTCGTCTGTTTCCTTGCGCTACCTCGCAAACGCGGGAGACAGCGACAAAGTATAAAAAAAAAAAAAAAAAAAAAAAAAAAATATATATATATATATATATATATATATATATATATATATATATATATATATATATATATATATATACACATTGACGTACTGTCAATGGATTGAATCAGGGCATGTGAAGCGTCTGGGGTAAACCATGGAAAGTTGTGTGGGGCCTGGATGTGGAAAGGGAGCTGTGGTTTCGGGCATTATTGCATGACAGCTAGAGACTTGAGTGTGAACGAATGGGGCCTTTGTTGTATATTCCTAGCGCTGCCTCGCACACATGAGGGGGGAGGAGGATGTTATTCCATGTGTGGCGAGGTGGCGATGGGAATAAATAAAGGCAGACTCTTTATCCCCCATCCCCATGGAAAGTTTAGTGGGGCCTGGATGTGGAAAGGGAGCTGTGGTTTCGATGCCTTACACATGACAGCTGGAGACAGTGTAAACGAATGCGGCCTTTGTTGTCTTTTCCTAGCGCTACCTCGCGCACATGTGTGTTTGTGTGTGTGTGTGTGTGTGTGTGTGTTGGGGGGGGGGGGTTGTCATTTCATGCGTGATGGAGTGGCGCCGAGAATGTATGAGGGCAGATGTATGAATATTTGCATGTGTATATATGTATATGTCTGTGTAAGTATATGTATGTATACGTTGAAATGTATAGGTATGTATATGTGCGGGTTGGGCAATTTCGTCTGTTTCCTTACGCTGTATATATATATATATATATATATATATATATATATATATATATATATATATATATATATATATATATATATATAATTTTTTTCATACTATTCGCCATTTCCCGCTTTGGCGAGGTAGCGTTAAGAACAGAGGACTGAGCTTTTGAGGGAGTAGCCTCACTTGGCCCCCTTTTCTGTTCCTTCTTTTGGAAAATTGAAAACTGGAGGGGAGGATTTCCAGCTCCTCGCTTCCTCCCCTTTTAGTCGCCTTCTACGACCTGCATGGAATACGTGGGAAGTATTCGTTTTCCCATGTATGTATATATATATATATATATATATATATATATATATATATATATATATATATATATATATATATATATATAACTGTAGTTTTACAGCTACGGCTTTACTCATAAGCTTCCAATATATTGTTGAATGTTTGCCCTGCTGACAGTGAATATCTCTTAGATATTTAGTCGTACAATAACAAGTAAACATCACCAGTCGATCCACAGCTGGTATCAGAATCTGTCTTGATTATACACAATTCGTTTGGTTTAACTGGCTGGCAGGAGACGATGTCACTTGTTGGGGGGACGACTTCGTCGAGGTGTCCCGTCGTACCCAACTGTGTCGACTCAAAAAAGGCGGGGGAAAAACTCGTCCGCTACAAAACTCTGATTCCCGGTACTGAAGAGGAAGAAGATGTTTTGAAATGGCTTTTTTTTTTATTCATTTGTGCAGGGCTCTACGGCTGCTGCTGCCGTTACCAGCATGGGGTCATATTTTCCAGCCTGGTTGACTCCTGGACTCGAGATTTGTAAAAAGGCTTTCCACGAATACGTTTACTCCCGTACCCGCAGATGAGTTTCGCTTGTGTACCTTGTTTTCCCAGGATGGATATCAATTTTGCAGCTCGTCAGGAGAGATGGATCTGTTGACACTGTGACGTGGCCTTCCATAAGCGAAGCCTTTGACATCACGGCCACTGCCCGCTCGGGCGGTGTGCAAAGATCAAAGTCAAACAGGAATTCGTAAATGGGAAAATCAAGGCAGGAGTTGTAATTAAACACAAACGGGCAAAACAGGATGACTTTTCCAAGTCTCATAAATACTCATTTACGGTGTTTTGTTGCCCTCTAGATCCGTTTGGGTCTTGAATGAGTTTCTACATCCCAGAACACATCCATCCGCATCCCATGAAGGATCGCATGAACAAGACGGGTCGAGGATGTTCACCGTGGGTCCGGCTGAGTCCTCTGTGCATGACATGAGTGAACATTTTTGCGAAAATGAATAACAAATACTAACGTGCTCATTCTCAACTCAGCTCTTACGTGAGGTAAAAACCCTAAACATTGGTCGTAAAAAACGCCACTTCCATAATGACATAATCGCAGGAGTGAACAGAAATGTAGTGTTTTGATGGATCAGGTACGTGATCTCTGGCCAATTTGTTGTACGTGTGAATCCAATGGAAGTGAAAATATTGCTGAAGGAATTTGATCAAAAAGCACTCGACACGACAGGAGATCTTACCTCAAGCTGTAAAAACCCTGCAGAAGCGTTGCTTTCTGTAGATATCATTACAGTTGGCGTTTCAAGAGAGAGACAATTTTTATCAGAAGAAATCGATACTACTCCGACATTCTCCGTGTTGGTCTCTGTGTATCTATAGCAAGATAATGGATATGAGTGAATGAGGCCTTTACTTGGTTTGTCCTTCCTCAAATTTAAAGATACTCTTTCACCCTAACTCTCATTCGCCTCTTTTCCACCTCTTACACCTTTCTCTTGACCTCCTACCTCTTTCTACATACATTTCTCAGTCATTTCCACTATTTCCTTGTAAAAATCGTCCAAATGCCTCTCTTTCCTCTTTCGCTAACAATCATACTTCTTCATCCCTCCACTCACTACCCTTTGTACTCTGCCCACCTCCCACCTTTCTCATGCCACAAGCATCTTTTGAGCAAGCCATCACTGCTTCCCCAAATACATCCCATTCCTCCCCCACTCCCCTTACGTCATTTCCTCTCTCCTTTTTCCATTCTGCACTCATTCTCTCCTGGTACTTCCTCACACAGGTCTCTTTTCCAAGCTCACTTACTTTCACTATTCTCTTCACCCCAGCATTCTCTCTTCTTTTCTGAAAACCTGTACAAATCTTCACCTTCGCCTCCACAAAATAATGATTAAACATCTTTCTAGCTCCCCCTCTCAGCACATCAACATCCAAAAGTCTCTCTTTCGCGCGCCTATCAGTTACACGTAATCCAATAACGCTCTCTGGCCATGTCTCCTACTTACATACGTATTCTTATGTATATCTCTCTTTTTATAGCAGGTATTCCCAATCACCAGTCCTTTTTCAGCACACAAATCTACAAGCTCTTCACCATTTCCATTTACAACACTGAACACCCCATGTACACCAATTATTCCCTCAACTGCCACATAACTCATCTTTGCATTCAAATCACCCATCGCTATAACCCGGTCTCGTGCATCAAAACTGCTAACTCACTCACTCAAACACTTACCACTCATGATCTTTTCTCTCATGCCCAGGTGCATAGGCACCAATAATCACCCATCTCTCTCCATCCACTTTCATTTTTACCCATATCAATCTAGAGTGTACTTTCTTACACTCTATCACATACTCCCACAACTCCTGTTTCCGGAGTAGTGCGACTCCTTCCTTTGCTCTTGTCCTCTCATCAACCCCTGACTTTACTCCCAAAACATTCCTAAACCACTCTTATCCTTTAGCCTTGAGTTTCGTTTCGCTCAGAGCCAAAGCATCCAGGTTTCTTTCCTCAAACATCCTAACTATCTCTCCTTTTTCTCATCTTGGTTACATCCACACACATTTAGACACCCCAATCTGAGGCTTCGAGGAGGATGAGCACTCCCCGCGTGATTTCTTTTTCTGTTTTCCCTTTTAGAAAGTTAGAATACAAGGAAAGGAGGGTTTCTAGCCCCCGGCTCCTGTCCCCTTTAGTCGCCTTCTATGACACGCGGGGAATATGTGGGAAGTATTCTTTTTCCCCTGTCTCCAGGGATAGGGGATATATATATATTTTTTTTTTTTTTTTTTATACTTTGTCGCTGTCTCCCGCTTTTGCGAGGTAGCGCAAGGAAACAGACGAAAGAAATGGCCCAACCCCCCCCATACACATGTACATACACACGTCCACACACGCAAATATACATACCTACACAGCTTTCCTTGGTTTACCCCGGACGCTTCACATGCCTTGATTCAATCCACTGACAGCACGTCAACCCCTGTATACCACATCGCTCCAATTCCCTCTATTCCTTGCCCTCCTTTCACCCTCCTGCATGTTCAGGCCCCGATCACACAAAATCCTTTTCACTCCATCTTTCCACCTCCAATTTGGTCTCCCTCTTCTCCTCGTTCCCTCCACCTCCGACACATATATCCTCTTGGTCAATCTTTCCTCACTCATTCTCTCCATGTGCCCAAACCATTTCAAAACACCCTCTTCTGCTCTCTCAACCACGCTCTTTTTATTTCCACACATCTCTCTTACCCTTACGTTACTTACTCGATCAAACCACCTCACACCACACATTGTCCTCAAACATCTCATTTCCAGCACATCCATCCTCCTGCGCACAACTCTATCCATAGCCCACGCCTCGCAACCATACAACATTGTTGGAACTACTATTCCTTCAAACATACCCATTTTTGCTTTCCGGGATAATGTTCTCGACTTCCACACATTTTTCAAGGCTCCCAAAATTTTCGCCCCCTCCCCCACCCTATGATCCACTTCCGCTTCCATGGTTCCATCCGCTGACAGATCCACTCCCAGATATCTAAAACACTTCACTTCCTCCAGTTTTTTCTCCATGCAAACTCACCTCCCAATTGACTTGACCCTCCACCCTACTGTACCTAATAACCTTGCTCTTATTCACATTTACTCTTAACTTTCTTCTTCCACACACTTTACCAAATATATATATATATATATTCCCTGGGGATAGGGGAGAAAGAATACTTCCCACGTATTCCCTGCGTGTCGTAGAAGGCGACTAAAAGGGGAGGGAGCGGGGGGCTGGAAATCCTCCCCTCTCGTTTTTTTTTAATTTTCCAAAAGAAGGAACAGAGAATTGGGCCAGGTGAGGGTATTCCCTCAAAGGCCCAGTCCTCTGTTCTTAACGCTACCTCGCTAATGCGGGAAATGGCGAATAGTTTGAAAGAAAAGAAAAGAAAATATATATATATATATATATATATATATATATATATATATATAGATAGATAGATAGATAGATAGATAGATAGATAGATATTCCTATGAGTCCACGGGGAAAATGAAACACGATAAGTTCCCAAGTGTACTTTCGTGTAATAATCACATCATCAGGGGAGACACAAGAGAGGTGGCGTTTTACTTTGTTACGTTTCGACGTAAAGCCTTGTTCACACAGACTGAGGACATGAGAGGAGAACATATTAATTAGATGGTGAAGAAACGTCTCTTTTGTCGGGCTTCTCTACGGATCTCCACCTGATTGGCCGATGTCGCCTGCTGGCTCCGCCTCCTTCGATGGCGTCACCACTAGTTTTCCCGACGTATTTGACATGCAAAGGAATCGTTCCCGTTGATTTATAACACTATTTGATCTTATATGTGCAGCCTCAGCTGCTTTTTCCATCCCTTATGTAAGCCTTTGTAGATTATCCTGGCCTCTTGCCATTTTGGCAAGTGTCTATCTATATTCATCTATGTGTAGGACAAGCGAGTTGGAGGTTCGATGCAGACGTTTATCCCGTCTACGTTCATCCAGTCTCTTATGCAGACCACGTCCGAACTCACCATGATTAACGGCACAGCATCCACCACACGGTATCTCGTATACCACGTTCTGTTCGTAGACAGAATCTTTTGTCTGTTTTATTTTTTCCTGCATCTTCAGTCTTTATTCTTGATGAATTTGCGACATTCAACCCCGGTCTCTTGCATTTCAACTACGAACACACTCACTCATTAGCACCCAAAACACTTGCCTCTCATGATCTTATTTCTCATGGCCAGGTGCATAAGGAGTAGTAAACATTCATCTCGCAATCCAATTTCATATTTACAGACATCAATCTAGAGCTGACTTTCTTCTGCTTTTTCACACGCTGCCATAACTTGTGCTTCAGCAGTAGTACTAACCCTTTTTCAGCTCTTGCCTTCACACCAAACCTTAACTTTACCCCATGACATTTCCAAACCGTATACTTAAGTTTTGTTACATTCAAGAACCAAAACATCAAGGTTCCTTTCTTCAAACAAACTACCTATTTCATGTGTGTGTGTGTGTGTGTGTGTGTGTGTGTGTGTGTGTGTGTGTGTGTGTGTGTGGGTGAGTGTGTGTGTGTATATATATATATATATATATATATATATATATCCCTGGGGATAGGGCAGAAAGAATACTTCCCAAGGATTCCCCATGTGTCATAGAAGGCGACTTAAAGGGACGGGAGCAAGGGGCTAGAAACTCTCTCCTCCGTGTATTTTAACTTTCTAAAAGGGGAAACAGAAGGAGGAGTCATGCGGGGAGTGCTTATCCTCCTCGAAGGCTCAGATTGGGGTGTCTAGATGTGAGCGGTTGTAACGAAGATGAGAAAAAAGGAGATATATGTGGTATGTTTAAGGAAAGGAACCTGGATGTTTTGGCTCTGAGTGAAACGAAGCTCAAGGGTAAAGGTGAAGAGTGGTTTGGGAATGTCTTAGGAGTAAAGTCAGGGGTTGGTGAGAGGACAACAGCAAAGGAACGAATAGCGCTACTCCTGAAGCAGGAGTTGTGGGAGTATGTGATAGAGTGTAAGAAAGTAAACTCTAGATTGATATGGGTAAAACTGGAAGTGGATGGAGAGAGATGGGTGATTATTGGTGCCTGTGCACCTGGTCATAAGAAGAAAGATCATGAGAGTCAAGTGATTTGGGAGCAGCTAAGTGAGCATGTTAGCAGCTTCGATGCACGAGACCGGGTTATGGTGATGGGCTATTTCAGTGCAAAGGTGAGTAATGTGGCTATTGAGGGTATAATTGGTGTACATGGGGTGTTCAGTGTTGTAAATGGAAATGGTGAAGAGCTTGTAGATTTGTGTGCGGAAAAATGACTGGTGATAGGGAATACCTAGTATAAAAAGAGAGATATACATAAGTATACGTATTGGATTACGTGTTAATTGATAGGCGCGCGAAAGAGAGAATTTTGATTGTTAATGTGCTGAGAGGTGCAACTAGACAGATGTCTGATCATTATCTTGTGAAAGCGAAGGTGAAGATTTGTAGAGGTTTTCAGAAAAGAAGAATGTTGGGGTGAAGAGAGTAGTGAGAGTGGGTGAGCTTGGAAAGGAGACTTGTGTGAGGAAGTACCAGGAAAGATTGAGTTCAGAATGGAAAAAGGTGAGAGCAAATGACGTAAGGGGAGTTGGGGAGGAATGGAATGTATTTAGGGAAGCAGTAACGGCTTGCGCAAAAGATGCCTGTAGCTTGAGAAAGGTGGGAGGTGGGCAAAGTACAAAGGGTAGTGAGTGGTGGGATTAAGACATAAGATTGTTAGCGAAAGAGAAGAGAGAGGCATTTGGACGATTTTTGCAAGGAAATAGTGCAAATGTTTGGGAAATGTATGTAGAAAGAGGTAGGAGGTCAAGAGAAAGGTGTAAGAGGTGAAAAAGAGGGCGAATGAGAGTTACGGTGAGACAGTATCGTTAAATTTTAGGAAGAATAAAAAGATGTCTTGGAATTAGGAAAATAAAGCACGTAAGACAAGAAAATGAATAGGAACATCGGTGAAGGGGGCTATTGGGGAGGTAATAACAAGTAGTCGTGAAGTGCGAGGGAGATGAAGTGAGTATTCTAAAGGTTTGTTGAATGTGTTTGATGATAGAGTGGCAGATATAGGCTGTTTTGGTCGAGGTAGTGTGCGAAGTGAGAGGGTCAGGGAGAATGATTTGGTAAACAGAGAAAAGGTAGTGAAAGTTTTGCGGAACATGAAAGCCGGGAAGGCGGTGGGTTTGGATGTTATTGCAGTGGAATTTATTTAAAAAAGGGGGGTGACTGTGTAGTTGACTGGTTGGTAAGGATATTCACTGTCTGTATGGTTCATGGTGAAGTGCCTTAGGATTGGCGGAATGCATGCATAGTGCCATTGTATAAAGGCAAAGGTGATAAATGTGAGTGTTCAAATTACAGAGGTATACGTTTGTTGAGTGCTTCTGGGAAATTGTATGGAAGGGTATTGATTGAGAGGGTGAAGGCATGTACAGAGCCTCAGATTGGAGAAGAGCAGTGTGGTTTCAGAAGAGGTAGAGGATGTGTGGATCAGGTGTTTGCTTTGAAGAATGTATGTGAGAAATACTTAGAAAAACAAATGGATTTGTATGTAGCATTTATGGATCTGGAGAAGGCATATGACAGGGTTAATAGATATGCTCTGTGGAAGTTAGTAAGAGTATATGGTGTGGGAGGTAAGTTGCTAGAACTAGTGAAAAGTTTTTATCGAGTAGGAAGAGAGGAAAGTGATTGGTTGCTAGTGAATGTAGGTTTGCGGCAGGGGTGTGTGATGTCTCCATGGTTGTTTAATTTGTTTATGGATGGGGTTGTTGTGGAGGTGAATGCAAGAGTTTTGGAGAGAGGGGCAAGAATACAGTCTGTTGTGGATGAGAGGGCTTGGGAAGTGAGTCAGTTGTTGTTCGCTGATGATACAGCGCTGATGGCCGATTCATGTGAGAAACTGCAGAAGCTGGTGACTGAGTTTGGTAAAGTGTGTGAAAGAATAAAGTTGAGAGTAAATGTGAATAAGAGAAAGGTTACTAGGTTCAGTAGGGTTGAGGGACAAGTTAATCGGGAGGTAAGTTTGAATGGAGAAAACCTGGATGAAGTGAAGTGTTTTAGATATCTGGGAATGGATTTAGTAGCGGATGGAACCATGGAAGCGGAAGTAAGTCTTAGGATGAGGGAGGGGGCGAAGGTTCTGGGATCACTGAGGGATGTATGGAAAGCGAGAATGTAATCTCGGAGAGCAAAAATGGGTATGTTTGAAGGAACAGTGATTCCAGCAATGTTATATGCTTGTGCGGAGGTGGGTGGATGTGTTTGAAATGAGATGTTTGAGGACAATATGTGGTGTGAGGTGGTTTGATCGAGTAAGTAATGAAAGGGTAAGAGAGATGTGTGATAATCGAAAGTTTGTGGTTGAGAGAGCAGAAGAGGGTGCATTGAAATGGTTTGATTATATGGAAAGAATGAGTGAGGAAAGATTGACAAAGAGGATAAATGTGTCATAGGTGGAGGGAACGAGAAGTGGGAAACCAAATTGGGGGTGGAAGGATGGAGTGAAAAAGATTTTGAGCGATCGGGGCCTGAACATACGGAAGGGTGAGAGGCGTGCAAGGAATAGAGTGAATTGGAACGATGTCGTATACCGGGGTCGATGTACTGCCAATGGATTGATCCAGGGCATGAGAAGCGTTTGGGGTTAACCACGGAAAATTTTATGGGGCCTGGATATGAAGGAGCTGTGGTTTCGGTGCAATACACATGACATCTTGAGATTGAGTGTGAACGAATGTGGCCTTCGTTGTCTTTTCCTAGCGCTACCTCGCACGTGCGCGGGGGGAGAGGGGTGCCATTTCATGTATGGCGGGGTGTCGACGAGAATGGATGAAGGCAGTAAGTATGAATGAGTACATGTGTATATATGTATATGTCTGTGTATGTATATGTATGTATATATCTGTGTATGTATATGTTTGTATACGTTGAAATGTATAGGTATGTATATGTGCGTGTGTCTGCGTTTATATATATACATGAGTGTGTGGGAGGGTTGGGCCTTTCTTTCGTCTTTTTCCTTGCGTTACCTCGCTAATGTGGGAGACAGTGACAAAGTATAATAAAACATAAATAAAATATATAGAGCTAATTGGAACGATGTGCATGTGAAACGTCTGGGGTAAACCATGGAAAGTTTTGTGGGGCCTGGATGTAGAAAGGGAACTGTGGTTTCGGTGCATTACACATGACAGGTAGATACTTAGTGTGAACGAAAGTGGTCTTTGTTGTCTTTTCTTAGGGCTACCTTGCGCGCACGCGGGGGTAGGGGAGTGCCATTTCATGTGTAGCGGGGTGGCGGCGGGAATTGATGAAGGCAGCATGTATGAATATGTACATGTGTATATATGTATATGTATGTGTATGTATATGTATGTATACGTTGAAATGTATTGGTATGTATACGTGCGTGAATGGGCGTTTATGTATATACATGTGTATGTGGAAAGGTTGGGCCATTCTTTCGTCTGTTTCCTTGCGCTACCTCGCTAACGTGGGAGACAGCGACAAAGTATTATGATAATGATAAAAATAATGTATATATATATATATATATATATATATATATATATATATATATATATATATATATATATATATATATATATGTATATATATATATATATAATATGTATGTATGTATTGTTGCATCAGTATCACTTCAGATGATTATGTATCCATGTTTTTCTTAAATTTTATGCTGTGGGCTCAGGTCGTTCCATCCTTAGACCTTTAGAAAATCTTCACCATTACGAGAACAAGAAGGCTCTTCTCTAGCAATGTATGTCTAAAGTGGGGTGACCAAACTATTCATGCACCTACTGCTTAGAATAGATTTATTTTCTGAACGCCTTATCCATTCTCTTGGTGGAAATTTTGACATATATGAGAGGGCAGTTCAAGTTCTCTTTGCGTGTTCAAATGGCAGCCTGGGTACAAGATCAGAGAACTTCAGTGTCCTTCTCATACCTATATTCCTGTGGTTTTGTCCCCTGAAAGAAGAATACACTGCAGTCATAACATGGCCTTTTTTAAATGCGTCCCATTTTCAGCACTTTGATCAAAGCGTAGTTGGATTGAACTTCATTAGTCCTGTTCCTTATTAAAACCTCAGCTTGCTCCGTAAGTCTCTTTCAGTTCTTTTTTGCCTTAGGTACGTTTTATATATTACTCGTATGCAAACACGTTCTAGTATGAATTGAGTTTCTCTGAGGAAGTTATTTATGTAAATCAGGAATAGCAACAACCTTCAGACTCTGTGTGTGTGCTTGTGTTGTTGCAGTATGTGTGTTACTGGGAGAAACTTTTATACTCTTGTCCCGTCTCTTAAACTTGTATATGTATACTGTATCTTTGTTCAAGTGTGTGTGTGTGTGTGTGTGTGTGTGTGTGTGTGTGTGTGTGTGTGTGTGTGTTCCTGCGTGTGTTTTTCATTTTGTGTACATACATGTGCGCTTGATTGTGTGTTCTAAATCATGCATGCTTCTGTGGATGTAAATTACTTTTTTTTCCTTTACGGAGAGGATGTTTTACACCTCTGGGGCGCCCATCTCATGAGCATTCTGCTGCCTACATTTACAGTCCTAATTCATTTATTCATCCATCACTCATCCCATAAAAGTAATTCAGACCTTATATAACAAGTTCTTGCTTAATTTTGTGTTACCTCCGCTGGTTGTTCTGGTGCTATGCTCATCTTTATGTGTGTGTCCATATGTGTGGGATTGTATGTGTATGTTTATGTGTATATTTCCTTATGGTCCTGATGGCATCCTTCTCAGTGTACTGAAAGAGTGTGCCTCCGAACTTGCACCTGTGCTTGCTAGTCTGTTCCGTTTCTGTTTAAAAACCAGAACTATTCCTTCTTGGAAGCCTGCGTTGGTGCATCCCATTGAGAAGAGGGGTGCACGTGCAAACCCTCATCATTATATTTTTGTTGTTTTGACATCTACTTTTTCCAATGTCTTTTGAGTCCATCCCTCATCTCCCATATTCTAAGATGTCTTGAGTCTCACAGTTTTCTCTCTTATCACCGGTATGGCTCCCATGAAGCAAGAACCACTGGTGATATTCTTTCTTGTTTCACTAATGTCTGGTCGTCATCCCTGAAAGACTTTGGTAATCCAGTTAAGTTGCCCTTGATATAACCAAATCCTGTGGCAGGCTGTAGTCTCATCGGTAAGCACCCCTATTTTGCCTTTCCTCCTTCACTGTACTCCCTCATATGTAGCTTCCTCTCTGATTGATCTGTCACAGTGGTTGTTGACGGACCTTTCCCCCCCTCTCTCTATATCAACAGCGGTGTTCTTCAAGGTTCTGTCTTGTCTCCTACACTTTTTCTCCTTTTTATGAAAAATATTCTTTCTCGTAAAAGATAACCAAATGCACTGATACACTGATGACTCAACACATTCCTCCACATCCTTCAAATATGCTCCTTCCGCTCCCACTCGATCTGCATCTTTTCTCGGCACAACTTCCTCCGTAAACTTTGGTATCTGCCCATCCATCTGTCGAAAATTCCTCACAATTTTTCTTTCTCTTTTAACGGATCGGTATTTCCCCTTCTTGACTCAACGAACATACTTGCTATGACTGTAACATCCACTCCTTATTGGAAACCCCTCTTTACGGAAATAGCTAAGTCTGCCTCTCAGAAACTGGGAGTCCCGTTTAGTTGTTAAAGTTTCTTTTCTTTGGAGCAGTTGCACCGTGTATATAAAGGACTGATCCGTCCTTGTATGGAGCACTGCTCTCGTATCTGGGATGGTTGTAGCTCTGCATCCTGACTCGACAGAGTTGAATCGAAAGCGGTCCGACTTACCAACTCTCCCAAGCTAACTTCCAAACTTGACCCATTTGCCCTACGCCGCAACGTTGGTTCACTTTCCCTTTTCTTCAGGTATTACTTTGGTTTTTGCTCCTGAGATCTGGCTGCTTGTGTGCCCCTACCACTAGCTAGACCATGCAGTACTCGGCAAGCTGCTGCTTCACATGATTACTGTGAGGCCATCGGCTACTCAAGGATGGGTAGTTTTCGTAAATGTTTGTTTCCCTAGACCTCGACGCTTTGGAAATCTCTGTCCTCTCATGTCTTTCCCATTAACTATGATCTAATGATTGGTAAAAGAGTTTTTCATATCCTCCAAAATTTGTTATAAATACGTTTCCTTTTCTTTTTCTCTTTTATTAACCTCATCATATTTCAGTTAAGGTCCGGCTTTAATGTGGACTTTGGTCCGTGACTGAAGCCTCCAACTTTCAAAAAGAAAACAGAAACATGTTCTTACCTATTTGTAATTACTTATTTGTACTGTCCGGGAATGAAGCTCTGCAGGTATGAGGCACCTGCTATCATTGTGAAACATGTCCACATTCAGTATCCCATAAGTCAGTTTATTCCATTCATCTACCACTCATATACCATAAAAGTTCTTCTTTACATCTTATTTGAACAAGTCTCTTGGTTAATCTCATGTTATGACCTCTGATAGTCCAATCCCTGCGTCTTTCAAAGGACTGTTCACCGTGAACGTCATCAAGCTAATCTAAAACGTAAAGTTCGTGATTAGATCAGCCTTATTCTTCTCTTTTTCGTGGTGGACAACTTTAAGCCTCAAAGTCTTTCTTTACATTTACAATTCAGGCTTTTGATTCCCGTGCCGTCTTTGTTGCATTTCTCCGGACCTTCTAAATAAGTTCTTTGTGCTTCTTTACGTGTGTTGACCAAAAGACGCAAACAGGTTCAGGTAGAAATCCAATCCTTCTAGCAAGTTACTCACATAGATCAGGAAGAGCAGTGGCTCGAAGAAAACTCTGCGATACGCTGCTGGTGACATCATTCCACCTCAAGAAGTTTTCCCCAGAATTAGGTCCTTTGTTCCCTTCCAGTAAGATTTACTTCCGTCTATCGAAGTAGTTTTCACCTTACTCTTGCGTGAAGATTTAGCTTCTTTACCACTTCCTATGTGGCATAGCGTCAAATGCTTTCAAGCAGTCCATATTCAGACAGTCCTCCAAGATTTGGTCTAATGTGAGACGTTAAACGTATGCTGAATAATTCGTTATCCATATAATCGAAAGCTATTCTAATATTTGCGAGCAGACACTTTGTATCCTTTACTTTTCTCCTAACTTGTGATTCGTGTAGCAGGTTAGGGGCGATGTCACCTCCAAAGATTCTCATACTTACAGATTTCTGTAGCTCATTTCCCATCAAACAAATCTTATATTGATATTTTATCATTCTGTCTCGTCCTACTTTACATTTACAAGGGTTAGATTTCATCAACATGTTATCAGGTCGACTTCGGAATTTGTCTTGGTCCCCTTGTAACTTGATGCAGTCCTGTTCAGTTTTCACTTCTCCCACGACTTGTGCGTCATGTACAAACATACTCCTACAATTCAAGAACGGAACTGGTCCCCGAAAGAACCTTGCGGCACCTCCATCCAGTGCGAGAAAGCTCTACTGACATTCGTCCTTTGTTCCCTTCTAATTAGATAATCTTTCCATCGAAGGAGTTTACCATTATTCCTTCCGAGTGACCCAGCTTCGTAATCTCACTTCCGTGCAGTATAATGACAAAAGCTTCCTACAAGTCCAGATAAGAGCAGTCCATCTAGACTTTTGTCAAAAACAGATCCCACATTTTCTGAAAAATTTACGAGGTTCCATCCTCATGCCTTCGTTTCTTGAAACATTATCGTCTCTTACTGAGGTAGCTTGTTCCTTCTAAGTCCACCAGTTACTTTAGATCCCTTTTCTTACCCATTTACTATACTGTTCAGACGTCTAAAATCATATCTTATTTCATGATGCCTTTGATTCCACAGCTAATTTATTTCCTTCTTTGACTGTGTTAAGGTGTTTGTATACTTTCAAATGATTTCTCCAAACAGTTGTTCTGTGGTGATTAATCCCTTGGCATGGCCTTCTTGTTTTAATACTTAAGGATCTAGTCACAACAGCCGGTTCCTGATACTTTCCCGTGTTTGAATCCATTTCTCATTACGATCGAAATGAGATCCGAGAAGCTAGCCAACTTGGCTTTGTATGGGTAATAACAGGCTGCCCTATTTGTGGATATCTACATTCTTGTGTCAGACAGTGCTAAAGTTCTTAAGGGTTGTTCCTTGATAGGATGAAATATGATTGATATAACTTATTGGCACAAAGTTTGTGTTGAGTTGGATTTTCTAATTATAACAGCTGAGAGTGTTGTCTTTAGGTTACAAATACTTTTCTCTCTTTTATGTACTCCCAGTTACACTTTAATGACCTAACTATGCCCATGTCAGTCACTTACTCTTTTTATTGTTTTTATCCCATTTGAAATGGATATTTAATTGTTTTGATTTACTGAGTATGTCAACATTGAGATTTCATTTTGAAACCTGACATCTTTCATTCGCAACTGCTGTATTAAGCTTTTGGCACCATGAACTTCATTTCAGGGATTTTATGTCATTCAGGGGACCATTCACACTCCACTCCCCACAACCCCCTTACATTTGCATAAGCTTAAGGAAGCTGAAGACCTTCCAAAATCTTTGAAATAAACTTGAAGGCTGGGGAGCTCTCTCTGATATATTGTTTGTGTGTGTGTGTGTGTGTGTGTGTGTGTGTGTGTGTGTGTGTGTTTATTTACTTATTAGCAGTTTCCAAATCATACATTACGCATTAAGAGTTCTTCAGTCCTCGGATCCTGTGACGTGACCTTCCTTTGCCATCAAGTAGCCTTTTTTCTAATCATTTACATATTGCTGGCATTTACAATTTCATCATGTAGTTTATTCCAATCATTCATCACATTTGCACGAAACAGGACTTCTTCACGTCGTTTGGGTGGCGTTTGGGTGGTAACCCTGGCAACCATTAAGTTCTTCCAGACTTACATTGCCATGATTTGTCTCGTGGGAAATGATGCTTTTAACGTAATATCATTTTTCTGTGATCCTATCTGTATCAGACTACAGTACGACGGGATGAATTTCACCAACCAGGTATCTCATTAAAGCTGAAGCCTGTTTGAATCTCTTTTTTTTAAGTTATCTCTATGATGAAGCTTTTTTTATTCTCCTTAAAGTGACCGAAGCGTCCCAGGAAGAACGTACCCGAGCCAGAACCGAACCATCTCAGGTAAAACGATACAAGCTAAGCGAAATATGACGTAAAGATCAACCAGGATTCCGCAGGTGCTTGAAGACCTAACTCTGAAAGGTCGAATGGTTATAGGAAGTGGGTAAGACGAAAGGAGGAGGAGGAGGCGAGGAGAGAGTTGTTTCACAGCTTCGCTATTCGGAGAAGAGATATCATAACGGTCAGTCCTTGTGCGGTTGGTCTCCCCCAACGCAAATCTCCAGTTCAATCTTTGGTCGTTTCTTCCATTTAAGCTCTTCCGGCAAGTTGCTTACATGAGACAGGATGAACGTTGGTCTCAAAGACAGAATCCTGGAATGCAAAAGTAATAACTCTAACCCAGTCTGAAAAAGAACCTCTGACATGTAGACTTTTTTTTACCTTTCACTCATGAGTCCTCTGAAGAACGTTATCCTCTTACTTTTGCCAGGATTAATGTTTTGTTTTGCTAATCTCTTGCGGGGTTGGGGACGGGATTACAGTGTCAGATCCTTTCTGGATGTTCAGGGAGACACACTCCCTCAGGGTCTTCCTCATTTCACAGTATAGGTTTCGATGGCTATTTTCTTATTCTTCTAAATCTTTTTCCTCCGTACCCTTGTTACCTTATAGTTTGAAAGTTCCTCCATTGAAAGTACTCATCATCTGCTTATAGGAGAGGAAGAAAAGGTGGGACAGGGAAGGGATATTTTGAAATGAAAGAAAGGATTGACATGTGTACATATCCACATGATTATTTACATTTTTATGCATATTGGTGAATTTTGGTGCTTTATTTATATACCCTTGGCACACTGAGGGTGTATATGTATTCTCGTTGTATCTTTGTTTATTTGGTTCACTTAACTAAGGTATAGATTGGTCACTGGTGGTGTGTGTGTGGATCGTTGGCAGGAGCCTCACTGTGTGCTACAAGGCTCCGAGGGAACCAAGGGTCTTCCACGTTTGTACTGTTGTCGATATGCAAGCAAGCGCTCTCTCTCTCTCTCTCTCTCTCTCTCTCTCTCTCTCTCTCTCTCTCTCTCTCTCTCTCTCTCTCTCTCTCTCTCCCTCTCTCTCTCTCTCTCCTGGCACAGATTCAGCCTACTTTAAGTGACTTGTCGAATGTTTCTTCACATCTTTTTTTTTTACTCTTAGGTTGAATTTTAACCTTGGGGGAATTTAACCTGGGCTATTCCCCCCCAGGTATGGCTAAAGTTTTTTTTGGATTTTGACTTCTTGTCTATATATCTTCTCACAGTTTAATACTTTCCATTGTCTCTCTTCGTCTCAGTCTTATTAGCTATGGCGATGATGCATGTGTTGTCTTTTGTCATTAAACGTTTGGGTTCAACGGTGGAATATACAGATAACTGTCTCCTTTAAGTCTTTCATATTTATCATTTATTCTTTAAATGCCATTTTGTTTCAGGTAAATTAATGGAACAATTATTGATTATTTAAATATTTTATTCCTGATAGACTTATGGACTCTAAATAAGGTTTGTCTTTTCCATTATTTTTCTTTATTTTCGAAAAGTCGCAGCCCATCCTTCCTTACTGAACAGTTTTTTACTTACCTCGTGAATGATGTCTAGCACTTAATCTGATATGTTTTTTTGCTACAGTATTATCTTAACTTGCCTTAACTTTTTCGATGTTTCACTATGAATGATTCCTCTTTTTTCCTCTGCCTGCTGTCCCACTCTTCGATCTCAACTTTTGCTCTTCATTGATCAGTCCCTTCGTTATAGAGTTCGCAGAACCTCCTGCTGTATTGTTCTCTAATTGCGGAACTTCATTTTCCAGGTAGGGTTCGCAAAGAATTGGTTCAGCTAAGCTTAGCATTTTCCCCCCTTGCAACTCCTGGTTGGAACTTTAGGGTTCTTATTGAGGCCACCGACTTCGTACCCCAGCCAGACTCGAACACTGCTTCGCAACCCCTTCCCTAAGTGGAGTATCAGTGGCCGGAGCTTGTGTCCAGACTCTTGTGTTAATGATTTATCATCAAGTGGTGACGGTGTGCTCTGATACAGAGTGGTCGGGAGGTTGTTGTTTTTATTTTTTTCCTCTGACCATATTCTGGAAATAGACGTTCCCTAGCTGATCTTCCCGCAGCTCAGATCTCCCTCTCCCCCTCCGCTTCTCCTCATTATTAAAACTTTTCAGTCTCGGGCAGGACGTGCCTGACTGCCTGCCCCGTGCACCAGCCTCACTGCGCCATTATTACTTTCATGGAGTAATTGATCTGGCTCTTCATACCTTTCCCTGGGGATTGTTTTCCGTCAAGGGAATGAGATAGAATGTCCATACGGTTACCTAGCCTGTTCCACACTGTCTAAAGGGACGGTATCTCCCCCTCCCGGTCGTCCCTGGAGGATTTTACCTCTGCGAGAGTGGCCATTATCTCGCCACCCCTGCCAACGGTATGAGATCCTAGGCCAGGGGGGAAAACTCGTTGCGTCTGTCTTGGTCTGGTTTTGTTCCATCAATTCTTGATGATGTCTGGTCTGATGGCCTTTGTGTGTGGTCTCTAAGCAATGATTCGTCGCCGATGTTTTTTTTTTATTTCCATTTCTGATGGTCTTTTGTCCTTCCATGTTGCATCGCCTCAGTAACGCGAGAGAGACTTTATCTATTCCATACAATACCTTCCTGGGAACCCTTATATTTTGAGGAGAAAATAGATTTATTTCAGTTTCTTTCATGAAGGAGACAATGATCACTCGTGACGGATGCGTCAGTGAAGCGTCAGATTTCATGTATTGAAATGGTTTGGTCACATGGAGAGAATGAGTGAGGAAAGATTGACCAAGAGGATATATGTGTCAGAGGTGGAGGGAACGAGAAGTGTGAGACCAAATTGGAGGTGGAAAGATGGAGTGAAAAAGATTTTGAGCTATCGGGGCCTGAACATGCAGGAGGGTGAAAGGCGTGCAAGGAATAGAGTGAGTTGGAACGATGTGGTATACTGGGGTCGACGTGCTGTCACTGGATTGAACCAGGGCATTTGGAGCGTCTGGGGTAAACCATGGAAAGTTTTGTGGGGCCTGGATGTGGAAAGGGTGCTGTGGTTTCGGTGCATTATACTTGACAGCTAGGGACTGAGTGTGAACGAATGTGGCTTTTATTGTCTTTTCATAGTGCTACCTCGCGCAAATGCGGGGGGGAGGGGGGGGTGTCATTTCATGTGTGGAGGGGTGGCGACGGGAATGAATAAAGGCAGCAAGTATGAATTATGTACATGTGTATATATGTATATGTCTGTGTATGTATATATATGTATACATTGAAATGTATAGGCAGGTATATGTGCATGTGTGGACGTGTATGTATATACATGTGTATGTGGATGGGTTGGGCCATTCTTTCGTCTGTTTCCTTGCGCTAACTCGCTAGCTCGGGAGACAGCGACAAAGTATAATAAATACGAATAAAGTAATATATATATATATATATATATATATATATATATATATATATATATATATATATATATATATATATATATATATATATCACCAGAAATAGCTTCACAAAGACAGAATAATTGAAAACATATTAAGAAATTAGGCCGTGAATATCGCTGGCAAATTGTTACTTCTCTAATCTGTGTGTGTCTGTTTCTCTAAAATAATTATCTCCGTTCTTATATCTACGTGGCGCACCACTGGTTCACAGTCTGCCGGAGTTAATAATGCAGGGCTGGCGGCCTCATCCCCAGCCCTGCTGACAGGTGCCCCTTACCCGAGACCAGGAGACTGGCTAGGAACAGGGACAGCACCCACTTTCCTCGGTACCCTGTTACCCTAACACACACACACACACACACACACACACACACACACACACACACACACACTACGAGCTTCTCTGATGTAGTGGTTAACGTTAGTGACTGGCGTGGAGCTTCTCCTTCAAAACAGTGTACCACAAGGCACACAAGCATCCAGTTCTATCGCCGTGTTAAAGGTGATCCACACTCACCTCACTAGCCCAGCTCTGACTCATGAAGCAGTTCTAACCCATTCTGATAACATCCCTTCTCTCAAAGAACACATAAAAATGCTCATGAGACACTGCTCAAAATTCAGCCACAAGTCAGATAGCACCTAAACAGGAAAGCCATGAAAAACCTACACAGAAGATCTATCCACAAACAAATTTGCCACTCAGAATTACTCCCATTGATTCAGGTAGTGTAATTAAAACCTCGGTGAATTCTCCTGGGACAGACTTTAGCGATTGTTCCGATAGGGTTTTATGGGAGTGGTATGACTTGAGAGAGGACATGGAAACATGTCAGACAGCAACAACAATAATTTATGGGATAGGATATACAAGGTGAGGTAACAGAGAGCAGTGAAATACTGGAGGTGTAGGATTATATGGGGAAAGGAGAGGCCAGTTGTGGCAAGTTGAGTAATACGAAATAAGCTTGGCAGGGATCCTGTGATGCTGGTGGTAGTAAGAGGCGTCACATGAAGCGTGAGCACGTGGGAGGAGTTCATGGTTGTTGAGTCAACATGGAGCTCCTGTAGGAGGAGGTGGGAGCGGCACGTGTCGCGGCTCCTGGAGTGTGCGGCGGCTGTCTTAAGATGGGGAAGCAGGAGCCTCCTGGAGTGTACAGCGACGCGAATAGCGCTTGGGTTCCAGGAGGCTTCTGGAGAGGCGCTTGGGTTCCAGTAGGCTTCCAGAGAGGCGATTGGGTTCCAGGAGGCTTCTGGAGAGGCGCTTGGGATGCAGGAGTGCCGCGGGCGTAGCCGTGGGTCCTTGTTGTTACAGCTGCTGCTCATGGCGGGCGGGGGCGATGTCCCTTGCGATTTCTGCCGAAGGTGGACGTCGGAGATGAGGCACCACAGTGAAACCGGCCAGGAAGATGAAATGCCAGGAGTCTCTCTTGGACATCTACTGACGGAGACGCCTTAAGGGCGGCTCGAGTCTGGAGTTACATGGCCAAGACTTCAGGTACCGGTGAGGTACACTTGTTGTCTAGTGGTGAGTCAGCTGCCTGACTGGTTTGCTGTGGCGATAGCCGGGTATTTAAAGAGGCGATGAGGTCAGATCTGTGAGGAGTAGCTACTCCCAAAGGGAATTAGAGACGTTGAAGACGAATGTCGCATGCTTGTGACCTCCATGCTGGTGGGCTTGAGGCTAAGTCCGTAATAGAGGCGCTGCTAGGGTCAGGTCTATGATTGCCTCGGCAGCTTCTAGTCTGCCACCGCTGACAGCGAGTGTGGGTGTGAGGTGCAGATGTTTAAGACGGGCGGTCAAAAGCTGTCCCTTGCTAATGGAGACATAAATAAGGTGACCTAGGGTCACTGCAAGACCCTGAGAACGTCTCAAACACTCGTTGTCCCAGTTGCAATCGAAACACTTTGAGATATCTTCAACCACTCCCGGCTACACAACAAAATTCCCTAACATTTGGAAACATAATACCAGTCCTAAAGCCCTTCAAACCACGCAGCTTCCCTCTCCTCCTCATGCCTTATATCACTTCTGTCTTCAAATGCCCAGACTCTGTGATAAACTGACCCTCAACAGAATCAAACAAAATATTTCACGCTCATTTGCACATAATTGTATCAGACCCAGTGACTCCACCACCAGTCTACACACTGACCTCACAAAACACCTTGGAAGGCTTCAACCATCCATGATCCCCTTTGCCGCACCGGACTATTAATGGTAATAATTATCAACAAAGCATTTGATGCTTCCCAAGACACGTCTTCACGCAAAATATACTTGACGTCGCTTTCCCCAATAGCGACAGAGAAACGGGCAACCAAAATCAAAGCCGGCCGCCATGTCACTCATAATAGTTCCACATCTGTGGCTCTTGAATTTCTCCATGAACAGTGTTTGAACGAATGTGGCTTTTGTTGTCTTTTCCTAGCGCTACCCCGCGCGCGTGCGGGAGGAGGGGGTTGTCATTTCACATGTGGCGGGGTAGCGACGGGAATGAATAAAGGCAGCAAGTATGAATTATGTACATGTGTATATATGTATATGTCTGTGTATGTATATATATGTATACGTTGAGGTGTATAGGTATGTATATGTGCGTGTGTGGACGTGTAAGTATATACATGTGTATGTGGGTGGGTTGGGCCATTCTTTTGTCTTTTTCCTTGCGTTACCTCGCTAACGCGGGAGACAGCGACAAAGTATAATAATAAAAAAAAGAAATATATATATATATATATATATATATATATATATATATATATATATATATATATATATATATATATATATATATATATATATATATATTCCTATTAGTCCACCGGGAAAATTAAACACGATAAGTTCCCAAGTGCACTCTCGTGTAATAATCACATCATCAGGGGAGACACAAGAGAGAAATACAACAGTCAGTTGATAAACATCGAAGAGACGAAGATAGGACGCCATTTGGTAAACATGCGATTGTCCAAGACAGATAACGAGCGTTCATAAACTTATCATTTTACAAATTTTATCAACAATAAAGTTATCTAATTTGTACAGACCATCACTAATATTAAGATTATAATTCTTTGTGTATTTGATAATAGAAGATTCATTGATATTTCTCGTGGTAATAGAGTTAGAGTTAATAACTGAGATGGCATTACTCCAGCCAATACAATGATCATAGTTTTTAACGTGATTAAACAAGGCATTTGATACTTGTCCTGTTCTTATATTGTATTTATGTTGCTGAAGGATCTGTGTGTGTGTGTGTGTGTGTGTGTGTGTGTGTGTGTGTGTGTAAATTATCTTGGTTCGAAGTTCACACAGAGAAACAACAAGAGGCAAGAACATAGCAGAGCATGGCATTCAATGACACTCTGGCTTTAGCGTGTGTTTTCCCACCACCTTGAACCACTCGTTTATGAATATGATATACAAGTGTCAGACATGCTGTCACTCGGTGTAAACCAAGCCATATGAAGCGGTCAGAGAAGAACATGAAGTACAACAGTGTGTTGGGACTTGGCTGAAAGAACGAACAGCAGAGAAAACTGGCCGCGGGAGCAGAACAGATCAAAGAGAGCCACAATATCTAAAACCCCAACCGGACGGAGCGAAAACGAACCTACAGCCCAGTTCAGACCACTCTGCTGCATATCCCTTACTGACTTGTGTGAAGTTTTCACAGACTAACCCTGCAAGAAAGAGAGAGAGAGAGAGAGAGAGAGAGAGAGAGACTTGGATATTCTGATCGTTTTTCGTTTTCTTCCCTGAAGTGTCTGTATACCTACGTCATTTCACAGGGTACTATTGTCTGTAATGCATAGTGACGAAGCATTTCTGTGGTAGTAAAGGTGTTGTAAGTCACATAATACGTTGTGGGCTGGAGGTGGCAAGGATGAGAGGGGCGCTGCTGGGACAATACCGTTTTCTGTGACATGTTCCAGACGTTCTTGATAAATATAGGGAGGTCTGCAGGGAATCAGTCTTGTAACCGTACAACTCTTACAAACGAAGTTACAGCCGTGGGTATGATGGCCTGGCCTTTAATCTGGTGTCTAAAGGGCCAGATCATCACAGCCAAGGGCCGCGCTCTCATTGTCAAAGGGCGAACGGGTTAATGCTTAAAGGGATGTTATTGTTCGTGAGGTGAACATACTGGCTGATTACAGGCCGTGCGTAGTGGCATACGATTGCAAACACTCTATATATAAGTACTCACGCGAGAATAGATACCCATTTGCAGGAAGTATGAGCCACTTACCCCACAATCAGAATACCTTTTGAATACTTTATGAGCTCAGAAGACACGTTTAATCGGTGTAAACACTTAGTTTAACGAGCATCTGAGTCGGAAACATATCCAGACAGCTTTTGTTTATGCCTTTCAAAATGTTCGCGACGACTTCAAAATGCGTAAGTCGTGTATGTGTATATGTGTTTGTGTAATTACCTATATGTGTTGTATGGGGAGACAGGCGTACACTCGTAGTGGCCCATATCTTGAACTTTACGTGTTGCGGTGATGCCACTAGTCGTATGAGTTACTGTGCCTAATGTTGTTTTGTGTGTGAGCTGGGGAGACTATGATCTTGTGGAGGGAACATCACCTTTCCATGTGTATGTGAGGCAGAAAGAAAAAGACAATAACCGGGGCTAGGGAGGGGAATCTGACAGCTTTTGTAGTGCTGCTTTCATTGCGATGCCGCCACTAACCCTCCAGGAAAGTAGGTAGTAGTTGGTAGTAGTACTTCCCGCCACCTACTGCCAATGATTAGGTATTTGTCGTGTACGGGGCTACAGCTAAACTTTCCCGACCAGCGCGAAACAACTTTGTTAAAACTTGTGTAATGGTGTCCAGAGTCACTGTTCCATGAGCCAAGTTTGTTCCACTCCCTCACCACTTTATATTCTATGAAAGTACTTCCTCACGTCATATCTTACAAGTTTCTTGATTACTTTCTTGTTCTCGCCTCTGGCTGGTCCACGCATCGCATTTCTCAGACGAACTGTGCACTCTCCACGTGTTCGAGATGATTTAAAAGTTTATAGCTTGTGAACCGATCACCAAACATTTTTCTCTCTGATGTGGTCGGCAAAGTTCAGCCCTCAAGCCTTTCCCTGTAACACAGTGCGTGTGTGTGTGTGTGTGTGTGTGTGTGTGTGTGTGTGTGTGTGTGTTGTCACTCTTTACTCCTGTGTCGTGTGTATACGTACATACACCTCACACCAGTGTGTGAGTGTGAGTGTGTGTGTGTGTAAATACGTAAATAGGTAAAGAGAAAAAGGTTTATTGAATTTAGACAGCCAATCGCCTGAAAATACACACTTGAAGGCATTACAGGTATTACAGAACTGGGAGGTCATCATAATAGTTAACTAGTTAATTAATCATGAGAGATATTAAGATCCAGGTGGGGCTGGGTATTTTAACGCTCTGGACAAGCACGTGAGTGAGGTACATGTACATAGCCAGAGTGGCAGATATACAGGAAGGATTACACTTAATGATGATTACTTGGAAATTAAGTGATGAATACTTACAGTAACATGGTAGTTGACATACCGCATTTGTTATTTGGGATATTATAACGATTACGTAAAGGTAATGCTGATACCTCCAATCTCAAACCCGATCCTGGCTGTTGGAGGTTTGTATGTTCTATGAAGGTGCGCGTTCATATGCACTTTGTTCGTATTCATATACCTCAGCATTGTACAGTAAGGTTCGGTGAAATGCTATCTGCTGGCTATGTGCGCCTGTTGGGAAATGACCGGTGTAGACCCCGTTGCTCACCAACGTGAGACGAAAGGTATTCGAGTACATAGTATTCGAATAGTCATTTCCTATTAGGGGCGATCATATCCTAGCGGTAGCGCTCCCACCTGTTGCATAGGGGTCCCGGGTTCGATCCTGGCTGTTGGAGGTTTGTATGATATATATATATATATATATATATATATATATATATATATATATATATATATATATATATATATATTTTCCCTGGGGATAGGGGAGAAAGAATACTTCCCACGTATTCCCTGCGTGTCGTAGAAGGCGACTAAAAGGGAAGGGAGCGGGGGGCTGGAAATCCTCCCCTCGTTTTTTTTTTTTTTAATTTTCCAAAAGAAGGAACAGAGAAGAGGGCCAGGTGAGGATATTCCCTCAAAGGCCCAATCCTCTGTTCTTAACGCTACCTCGCTGTCGCGGGAAATAGCGAATAGTATGAAAAAAAAAAAAAAAAAAAAAAAAAAATATATATATATATATATATATATATATATATATATATATATATATATATATATATATTCTTAATATATTCTTAATCCCCTATCCCCAGGGATAATATATATATATATATATATATATATATATATATATATATATATATATATATATATATATATATATATATATATATTTTTTTTTTTTTTTTTCTTTTTTTTTTTTTTCAATCTTCCAAAAGAAGGAACAGAGAATTGGGCCAGGTGAGGGTATTCCTTCAAAGGCCCAGTCCTCTGTTCTTAACGCTACCTCGCTAATGCGGGAAATGGCGAATAGTTTGAAAAAAAAAAAAAAAATATATATATATATATATATATATATATATATATATATATATATATATATATATATATATATATATATATATATATTTCAAACTATTCGCCTTTTCCCGCGTTAGCGAGGTAGCGTTAAGAACAGAGGACTGGGCCTTTGAAGGAATACCCTCACCTGGCCCCATTCTCTGTTCCTTCTTTGGGGAAAAAAAAAAAAACAAGAGGGGAGGAATTTTCTAACAGTGCAACTGAGATTGAATCAGTCGCTTTTCTGGAGTTTGTAGTCGCATCTTGAAAGACGAGACAGTAGGAGTAATCGCTGCAGGGCAAGTAATGTACTCCATGACGATTAACCTCCACTGAACATTGATGTAGACGTCAGCGTTTGAAATTTATGTCGGCCGATCCTTTGCTCTCTGTGATCGAGTGTGTGATTATGGCTTCTAGCAGTTGGCTTGGTAGTGATTTTTTTTCTATGATTATCACCACACCTCCAGACCTGCATCCTCCACCCGCGGGTAACCTCAACATAACTTAACGCGTCGGTCACAGCCTGGCAACGCTCGCCGACAGCTCTAGGTAATCTTTGTTCCACGTGAGAGGCGTAATTGGTTGGCCACTCACAGATGATATTAATTACCTGCTCATCATTAGTCCCTTGCTTTGTGTCTTTAGCCTCTTGAGGGCGAGGGTCAAGGGTCATACCCTCGTGTTCTGAAGGTCAGAGTGTCTTGATCAAGAGGTCGAGTTCCGTGTCAAGTATTCAGAGCACAAGCAGCCATATACCGGCCGCTGGTTTACACACATGTATCTATCGGTGCCCCACAGAAGTGTCGTAGGTCTTCCCTTGCTGGAGTCTGTGTACCAGGCGAGGAGGACTGTCATTGGAACTGCGTCGTTGTCTGATTGCCATAATTACACCATCTCACACAATCAAGCTCAGCCACTTCAACACCCTCTTTTGCCCTTATCTTCAACCCCTACAGCACCCTCCTTCACCATCATCATCAACCATTTCGTCACCATCATCTTCAGCCACTACAGCACCCTCCTTCACCATCATCATCAACCATTTCATCACCCTCCTTCACCATCATCTTCAACCATTTCTTCACCCTCCTTCACCATCATCTTCAACCATTTCTTCACCCTCCTTCACCATCATCATCAACCATTTCTTCACCCTCCTTCACCATCATCTTCAACCATTTCTTCACCCTCCTTTACCATCATCATCAACCATTTCGTCACCCTCCTTCACCATCATCATCAACCATACCATTTCATCACTCTTCTTCAACATCACCATCAACCATTTCAACACCCTTCTTCACCATCAACCATTACCACATTGTCCTTCATCATTAGCCACAACCATTACAACCCGTCAGGCTCCACCATGACAACGTCTTCCTTCATCATCGGACCCAGCCATCATAACTCCCTCCTTCACGATAAGGTCAGACCTTTAACTGACGGGTAACTACAATATTTCGTATAGTTGAATTTATAAACGACCCACGTTGTTCTTTCGTAGCAGCCCGCTGCTGAGTAAGGTTTTCCTCATTGTTACCGATTGTAGTCTTCCTTCCTGCTCCTCTCTGTTGTGCCGTTTCTTTCATCATTTATGCTGTGTGGTGATTCTCCTGGCCCCTGGAATACGCTTGGCCATGCTCATACTCCCCTTCCCCTTCCCTCAACTGCCTGTAGTTGTGCACTCTGTAATAATGGTCGACTCCGAGGCAGTGAGGTATACAACGTGTCGTCAACCGCACAACGTCTGTAACTCGGGAACCAGGGTAAGCGTTGCCTTCCCCTTCATTCTCAATTGTCCGTGCCGTCCGTCTGCAGCAGCGCCGGCACCTGTTACACCGTCAGTCACAGTGTGGGAGGCTCCACGTGTCGCGGCAGCAGCGTGGAGACGGTGTAGTGGCAGCGGGGTCGACCCGCGCATGGGTGAGTATCGGTGGTGGTGGTGGCAAGGGCGTCCGACCCCACCACCATACCTGTTGGGCCGCCCAGCCAGCCAGCCAGCCACGTCGTCGCTGTCCTCTGCCAGTCTCCCTCCTGCTCCCGATACTCGCCTCGGATCTGCCACTCTCATCTCACGCATTCCTGGTGCCTTTACTGACGTCTCACGTACTTTCCCAGACAGACAGACTTACTCTCCCACAGTCTAAGGATAAAGACAACTTCATAGAACATAATCAAACACTCGCACTACAGAAATAATCAGATGTGGTTTTACCCTCCGTCTCTTGTGTTTTACGAACTGCTTTCCATTTCAGTGGTTGTCTAATCTAACAGTGACTTTCACCGAAGGTTCCACAGTGAAGTGTCTCTCGTAGACTGTTCCTGGTAGCGTGGTAGCACTAGATATGAGGCGCTACACTTGACCTCATCGGTCTGATCCGCTAAGGTTAGATACATGTTGATGGTGTGGCGGTGTTGCTGGTGACCTGCACCGTAGCGTATTCCACATAAACACGCCTCATATGTGTGTGTATGTCTGTGAGTCTGTGTGTGTGGCTGAGCAACTAACGTTTCATCCATAAAGCCAGACCACTGGACTTGGAATCTTTTGAGAGCCTTACGGTAGACTCGCCTCTGTGGTGAGAGGTGAGAACATGTAAACAGGAACTTCATTACCGTCTCACCAAGTCAGTTCAGACGGACGTCGATCAGAGCAGCTGAAGAAAAAATATATCAATAAATCCACGGGAGGTTTTTTAAGCCTCACGAGAACGCCTCCTGGCCCAGGCGACGGAAGCTACGATCGACGCAAGATCTGCATTATATGGTAAGAACTTGTAGTGTTCTCTCGTCTGCCCTGAAAATTCATTTACCAGGTCGCGGCCACGTGAACCAGTTTGGGTAGCCTTCCGAGGTTCTTCTAATGCCTTTACCACGATTACAGGGGAGTTGTTTACCACCAGTCACGCGGTGGTGTGGTGGAGGATGGAGGATGTTATATGGTTAGTCGGTCTGATGAGGAATGGAGGTTGCAAGGTGAAGTTGGTCTCGTGAGGGATGGAGATTATAGGTGAACTTGATCTCGTGAAGAGGTGGAGGTTGTAGATGAAGTTGGTCTCGTGAGGGGTGGAGGATACAGGGGAAGTTGGTCTCGTGAGGGATGGAGGTTATAGGTGAACTTGATCTCGTGAAGAGGTGGAGGTTGTAGATGAAGTTGGTGTCGTGACGGGTGGAGGTTTTAAGGTGAAGTTGGTCTCGTGAGGGATGGAGATTATAGGTGAACTTGATCTCGTGAAGAGGTGGAGGTTGTAGATGAAGTTGGTGTCGTGAGGGGTGGAGGTTTTAAGGTGAAGTTGGTCTCGTGAGGGATGGAGATTATAGGTGAACTTGATCTCGTGAAGAGGTGGAGGTTGTAGATGAAGTTGGTGTCGTGAGGGGTGGAGGTTTTAAGGTGAAGTTGGTCTCGTGAGGGATGGAGGTTATAGGTGAACTTGATCTTGTGAAGAGGTGGAGGTTGTAGATGAAGTTGGTGTCGTGAGGGGTGGAGGTTTTAAGGTGAAGTTGGTCTCGTGAGGGATGGAGATTATAGGTGAACTTGATCTCGTGAGGAGGTGGAGGTTGTAGATGAAGTTGGTGTCGTGAGGGGTGGAGGTTTTAAGGTGAAGTTGGTCTCGTGAGGGATGGAGATTATAGGTGAACTTGATCTCGTGAAGAGGTGGAGGTTGTAGATGAAGTTGGTGTCGTGAGGGGTGGAGGTTTTAAGGTGAAGTTGGTCTCGTGAGGGATGGAGATTATAGGTGAACTTGATCTCGTGAAAAGGTGGAGGTTGTAGATGAAGTTGGTGTCGTGAGGGGTGGAGGTTTTAAGGTGAAGTTGGTCTCGTGAGGGGTGGAGGTTGTCAGGTGAAGTTGGTCTCGTGAGGGATGGAGGATACAGGGGAAGTTGGTCTCGTGATGGATGGAGGTTATAGGTGAAGTTGGTCTCGTGAAGGGTGGAGGTTGTAGGTGAAGTTGGTCTCTTGAGGGGTGGAGGTTGTAAGGTGAAGTTGATCTCGTGATGGATGGAGGTTGTATGGTGAAGTTGGTCTCGTGAGGGATGGAGATTATAGGTGAACTTGATCTCGTGAAGAGGTGGAGGTTGTAGATGAAGTTGGTGTCGTGAGGGGTGGAGGTTTTAAGGCGAAGTTGGTCTCGTGAGGGGTGGAGGTTGTCAGGTGAAGTTGGTCTCGTGAGGGATGGAGGATACAGGGGAAGTTGGTCTCGTGATGGATGGAGGTTATAGGTGAAGTTGGTCTCGTGAAGGGTGGAGGTTGTAGGTGAAGTTGGTCTCTTGAGGGGTGGAGGTTGTAAGGTGAAGTTGATCTCGTGATGGATGGAGGTTGTATGGTGAAGTTGGTCTCGTGAGGGATGGAGATTATAGGTGAACTTGATCTCGTGAAGAGGTGGAGGTTGTAGATGAAGTTGGTGTCGTGAGGGGTGGAGGTTTTAAGGTGAAGTTGGTCTCGTGAGGGGTGGAGGTTGTCAGGTGAAGTTGGTCTCGTGAGGGATGGAGGATACAGGGGAAGTTGGTGTCGTGATGGATGGAGGTTATAGGTGAAGTTGGTCTCGTGAAGGGTGGAGGTTGTAGGTGAAGTTGGTCTCTTGAGGGGTGGAGGTTGTAAGGTGAAGTTGATCTCGTGATGGATGGAGGTTGTATGGTGAAGTTGGTCTCGTGAGGGATGGAGATTATAGGTGAACTTGATCTCGTGAAGAGGTGGAGGTTGTAGATGAAGTTGGTGTCGTGAGGGGTGGAGGTTTTAAGGTGAAGTTGGTCTCGTGAGGGGTGGAGGTTGTCAGGTGAAGTTGGTCTCGTGAGGGATGGAGGATACAGGGGAAGTTGGTCTCGTGATGGATGGAGGTTATAGGTGAAGTTGGTCTCGTGAAGGGTGGAGGTTGTAGGTGAAGTTGGTCTCTTGAGGGGTGGAGGTTGTAAGGTGAAGTTGATCTCGTGATGGATGGAGGTTGTATGGTGAAGTTGGTCTCGTGAGGGATGGAGGTTGTAAGGGGAAGTTGGTCTCATGAGGGGTGGAGGTTGTAGATGAAGTTGGTCTCGTGAAGGATGGAGGTTGTAGGTGAAGTTGGTCTCGTTAGGGGTGGAGGTTTTAGGTGAACTCGATCTCGTGAGGAGCTGGAGTTGCAGATGAAGTTAGTCTCATGAGATGTAGGGATTGTAGGTAAAGTTGGTCTCGTGAGGATGGAGATCGTAGGGGAAGCTGGTCTCGTGAGACGTGGAGATTGTAGAGGAAATTGGTATTGTGAGGCACGGATATTGTGAGAGAAGTTGGTCTCATGAGGGGTAGAAGCTGTAGATGAAGTTGTTCTCGTTAGGGGATGGAGGTTTTAGATGAAGTTAGTTTCGTGAGGAGTCGAGATTGTGGGGAGGTTGGTCTCGTGAGGCGGGGAAATTGTAGGGGAAGTCAGTGTTGTGAAGTATGGAGATTGTAGGGGAAGTTGGTCTCGTGAGGGATGGAGGTTGAAGGTAAAGATGGTCTTAGGGGATGGAGGTTGTAGGTGAAGTTAGTCTCGTGAGGCATGGGGGTTGCATGTGAAGTTAGTCTGTGGAGGGGTTGAGGTTGAAACTGAAGTGGGTCTCGCGATGGGTGAGTGTGTAGGTGAAATTGGTCTCGTGATGCGTGGATTTTGTACGAGAGGTTGGTCTCGTGATGCGTGGAGATTGTAGGGGAAGTTAGTCTCGCGAGGTGTAGATATTGTAGGGGAATTTAGGGTCTCGTTAGGTGTGGAGATTGCCGAGGAAGTAGGTCTCGTGAGGCTTAGAGATTGTTGGGGAAGTTGGTTTTGTGAGGCTCGGAGATTGTTGGGGATATTAGTCTCTTGAGGCGCGGTGATTGTTGGGGAAATTAGTCTCTTGAGGCGCGGTGATTGTTGGGGAAATTAGTCTCTCGAGGCGCGGTGACTGTAGGGGAAGTTGTTATCGTGAGAGGTAGTGATTGTAAGGGAAGTTGTTATCGTGAGAGGTAGGGATTGTAGGGGAAGTTGATATCGTGAGGGTTGGGGATTGTAGAAGGAGCAGTTGGTCTCGCGAAGGGTAGAAGCCATAGTGGAAGAGGTGGCTGTGGTGATGATGACAAGGGGAGTATAATGTCAGAGGAGACGATAGTGGCAGGGGGCGAGGGTTAGAGAAAGGGAAGTGATGGAGGCAGAGATAGTGATGATAAAGAGTGGCGTTAGAGAGCTGGGAGATGATGATGGTTTTGTAAGTGGTGGAGGCAAGGGAGATAGATGATGGGTATATAGAAGATGGCAGAGGCAGAGAATATGATGATAAGGAGGTGGTGAAGACAGGGGGCATGGTGATAAGGAAGTGATGAAGGCAGAGGACATGATGATAAGAAAGGTGGTGAAGGAGAGGGTAGAGGAGGTGGTGATAACACATCGTTGGAGGCAGTGAAAATGGTGATAACAGGGTAGTGGAGGCAGAGGAAATAACAGAAATGATGCAGAAGGGTAACAAGTGAATTGGTGCACGTACCGGAGATGGGTGATAACGAGGTGGTGGAAGCAGTGGAAGGGATGAGGAGGGAGGTGATGGAGGGAAGGGAAACGGATTATGATGAGGGAAGTGGTGGAGGCAAGGGACCTGATGAGAACAGGAAGGTAGGGAAGGCAGGGAGTACCATGATAGCCAAGGTGTTGTTGGTGGAGGCAGAGGAGTTAATGACAACACAGGAGGCGCCACGGGCAAGGGAGAAGATGAATAAGAGGAAGGTGGTTGAGATAAGGGGAGGCATTATAGGTGGCAGAACAGGTGAGGGGGCTAGAGGTGGGGGTCGGCGACAGATAGAAGGAAGTTGGCAGGGGAGTGTGTGGAGACCCGTGGGAGGGTGTGGAGGTCAGCATGGTGTAGTGAAAGGAGAAAAGATAATGATGATGGTTGCAGGTGTGCGGTGGAGGCTGGATGATGATCAAGGCAAGTAGTAATGAAGACATAGGGTGGTGAAGGCAGAGCGTTGGTGAAGGCAGGGGTTCGTGAAGGCAGACAGTTGTCGAATATAAATGGAGAGGATAGATAATAGGAGACACAATGGTTCAAAACGAGGTCATCTGCTGGACGACAGTCGTACATTTCTGAGATCTTAATCTTATTTGTGATGTAGGGAGGTTAGTAAGGCAGTGGGCATCCCCACACCACTCTCTACAACAGCACAACAGCCAACAGGAAAGAAAACGGAGTTAGGGTTACCGCTTAACATCTTGAAAAAAAGCACTGCCCTGGAAATTTTATTGGAAAAGTGTAATGGAGAATATTGTTGTGATTAAAAACTACAGAGATGATCTGGAGAAGAGGTAAACGTGAGACTTCTAAAAAGAGGTTAGATCCTTTGCTCTAAAAAGAGGTTAGATCCTTTGCTCTAAAAAGAGGTTAGATCCTTTGCTCTAAAAAGAGGTTAGATCCTTTGCTCTAAAAAGAGGTTAGATCCTTTGCTCTAAAAAGAGGTTAGATCCTTTGCTCTAAAAAGAGGTTAGATCCTTTGCTCAAAAAAGAGGTTAGATCCTTTGCTCAAAAAAGAGGTTAGATCCTTTGCTCTAAAAAAGATGAAGTTTTGTCTGCTCTATCTTTTAACATTTACACTTTCTGATGACTGATATCACTGATGTATTTATGCAACCGTATGTCCTGAAGGTGTTCATAGTCTTCGCATAGTCAGTGTTCTCTCGTGATGTCTTCCAGTTTTACAGCTCTTCAGCCGGGAGAAAAGAAACACGTTTTTGCCCTCATTAATTTTTCCTGTCCTTCATTTTAGATTCATTTCCATTATCTCTGGTGGTTGAAGCTCCTACTAATGTGGAGAAATTGTCGCATGTCATGCCGTCGAAATTATTTAATATTTAATTTCTTTCATTCAGGTCTCTTAGGAGTCTACTCTCTCTCTCTCTCTCTCTTCCTGTGATTAATTGTGGATTTATAAGTTTTGTTTCGTTTTTTTCCTCTTCATTTGGCTTATTTCTGAACGAGGACGAATTTAGGTCTTTCTTCTCGGCTCTGATTCCGCTCCAGCTGTTGTAGTTCTTCGTCTTCCATCAAGTCTGATGACTCGATCTGAGGTCTGCCCCTGGCGTTATAAAGGATGTGTATTGTATTCCTCGTTTTCTTGTTTATATTTCCAGTCATAAAGACAGGGTGTGGTGGAGACAGGGGCTTATGGAGATAAAGAGCAGTGGAGAGAGAGAGTGAGAGAGAGAGAGAGAGAGAGAGAGAGAGAGAGAGAGAGAGAGAGAGAGAGAGAGAGAGGAGGGAGTGAGTGGTGGAGAGAGGGAGTGGTGGAGGCAGGGGGTACTAGTGAAGAAGAGGGATGGTGGAGCCTGTGACTGGTAAGGGCAGGGGAAGATGAGGGTATATGTTAGTGAGGGCAGAAGGTGTTTGGAGGTTGGGATCGGCGAAGGAAGGAATTGATGGAGGATGGTCGCTGGTCGAGACAGTGGGTGGTGGTGAAGATGGAGAGGGGGGGGGGGGAGGATTTGGTGGAGACTAGGTGCTGGTGTAGGACAAGAAGTGATGAAGGCTAGATGGCGGTGAAGGCAGGGGATGGTGGAGGCTAGGTCTGGCTCGGGCCAGGTGATGGTGGTGGTGGCAGGGTGCTGATGGAGGTAGGCAAGCGGCACAGTGGTGGAGGCTGGGGACTGGGAAAGGCAGGGGATGGTGGAGGCGTGATGTAGTGGAGGCTGGGCACTGGTCGAAGGCTGGCGGGTACCATTCAACATAACAGACCCTCACAATGTAAGTTTCAGCTTTAAAGGTATAGGATTTGTAGCAGTTTGGTTGTTTTCGTGTCTGTAGGGGCAGTCTGTGTGTGTGTGTGTGTGTGTGTGTGTGTGTGTAACTGTAATGATATTTGTAATGATGATGAACAGCGTACTAAATCAACAGCAGCTAAAAGCTGGAAAATGCACAAAAATACACTCGGTACAGATTGTGGGTCCATGAACATGAGTGGCGTTTAAACAGACAGTCTTTCCACAGATAATGGTGTGTCAGTTGACCGAATCATTGGTGTCATTTACACTGGTCAGGATAGGTCCGTGCCAGCTCGAATCGTTTGCAGTGCAGTGCCGGAACACACCTCAGTTAAAGGGAGTCACCAGACGGCGGGAAAGGTGTAGCAGCCTCTTAGGGAACTGTTAGATCAGATCTACGTGCGGTTGGAGAGACAATAAGGGATATCAGTGTGTTCCCGCGCCACATGATAGGTGCTTCGAGAGGGACTGATGATGGTATGGTCTTAAGTGCCCATTTTCTGTATCTATCTTAGTGTCTCCTTCTCGCATGGTAGAAAATGAGGGAGACCAGGCGGCGGTAGAGGTACAGAGGAGTCTGGGAAGAATGAAAATTGGTTAGATGTTCTCGAGTTCAGGATCAGGGATGACCAGTTTCTCTCGAGGCAAAAGGGAAATGAGGTGACGAAAGCCGAGGATTGTATGGCGGTACCGACGAGTTCCTTCCATAATAGTTCACCGTTGAACATGACACCAAAAAGCTTGTTCGACTTAATAGCCAGGAAGGGGCTGGGGGCTAAGGTCACATGAGAGAGGATGGGACTGGGTAGGAAGTGAGGCTCTTGTGTTGCATGGCTGTGGTCGTGGGTCGGTTGATGCTGACGAGCTTCATGGTCTGAATGTGTGTGTGTGTGTGTGTGTGTGTGTGTGTGTGTGTGTGTGTGTGTGTGTTTCCGGGAAGAGTCAAGGGCTATCCACTGCCTTGTCCACGTTATTGTTTACTTATCTCCTCTGTGTTCTCTGCCTTACGTTGCTGCTCTCGTTCCGTGCTCTCCTCTACTCTCCAGTTGCTGGTTACGCCGACGAGTTATACATCCTCCATACGGAATCTCCAAGCTCTCTTGCTCATGGACAGTGTGTTATTGATTGATTTCTCTTTCAGTGTCTCACCTTCCCTACCTATTTACAGCAAAAGGCATCCATGTCCATGTCCGTTGTACGTTTCACAGAACGTTCCACAGAAGTGATCTATGTTATGGCTATGGAACTCCATTATCGAATTGTTTGTGTGATATTTTCACAATTTATCTCCTCTTATGTATCTGGTTTCTCTTCATAGATTTTTCATGTCCCTTTCAGCTACATGTAATCAGACTCGAGCATTACTTACTCACCTCTTCTGATTTCTGTATTATACCAGAGTGTTGAATTTTCCTGCCATTCTGTAAAAATATGATCTATTAATGGTGGTTTGTCAGCTCCTCTGACTACTATGCTGGGGAACAGGATGAAAAAGGACATTTTCTTGTAATCACTCGAAGAACCTCTCTCTCTCTCTCTCTCTCTCTCTCTCTCTCTCTCTCTCTCTCTCTCTCTCTCTCTCTCTCTCTCTCTCTCTCTCTCTCTCTCTCTCTCTCTCTTAATTTATTAATGAAGAGTTTGAGAATATATTCTGTTGGATCTAAGATAGAAGTATCCTAGATCTTTCATTGATAGATCTCTTAAGTTGGAAAAGAAATCATTTTATACGGTTCACCTCCCCTTGATACCAAGATTCGTTTTGTTCCCCATTTAGTTATGATTTTATGTTACTCCTTAGGGTGTTTAAATCTTTTGATTTAGGTATAGCCTTCAGCAATAATATTACTATGAAAAATGCCTTAATTGATAACTAGCCAGAAATTTCTGCAGGCTGTGTTTACAGAATACCTTGTAAAAAATGCAATGTTTTATATTGGGCAGACTGGGAAGGATCTCAGTGTTAGACTTAAGCAACGTAAATATAATATGAGAACAGGACAAGAGTCAAATGCTTGGTTTAATCTTGTTAGAATTATGACCACTGGCTGGAGTAACACTGAATCAGTTATTAACTGCAACTCCTTTGCTTCGAGAAAACATCATTGAATCTTCTATTGTTGAATACACATAGAACTTTGATTTTGATATTAGTGAAGGTCTATACAAACTGGATTGCTTTGTCGCAGGCAAAATTTGTATGCGGTTCCCTGTGCTGTCCACATAACAAGATTTTATGCCAGTTATGGTGCTAGACCTGAACACCTCCAACCGTAAACACTTATTTGCTAACGGAGTCTTAGCTTCGCTTTTTCTTTGGATGTAAACTATTCGTCTTCTATCTCACTCTTGTATCTCTCCTGACGATGTTATTATTACACGAAAGTGCTCTTGGGAACTTACTGTGTTTCATTTTCTTGTGGTTATCAGCAAATACCAGATCAAACGCACCATTGTGACCTATTGCGATATATATATATATATATATATATATATATATATATATATATATATATATATATATATATATATATATATATATATTCTTCTTTCTTTCATACTATTCGCCATTTCCCGCATTAATGAGGTAGCGTTGAGAACAGAGGACTGGGCCCTTGAGGGAATATCCTCACCTGGGCCCCCTCTCTGTTCCCCTTCTCTTTTGGAAAATTAAAAAAAAAAGTGAGAGGGGAGGATTTCCAGCCCCCCGCTCCCTCCCCTTTTAGTCGCCTTCTACGACACGCAGGGAATACGTGGGAAGTATTCTTTCTCCCCTATCCCCAGGGATAACATATATATATATATATATATATATATATATATATATATGTATATATTGATGTTGTTTGTTCATGTGTACCAATGTGCAACTGTATGCACACGTACGGGCTGTTCATGTAGCTATTTACACGTGTTTTTGTGCTTTCCAGTTTTCATTTATTTTTTGTTTGTATTACGTCCACTATCATTCTAGGAATTAGAGTATGTTTGTGTGTGTGTGTGTGTGTGTGTGTGTGTGTGTGTGTGTGTGTGTGTGTCTGTGTGTGTACGCATTGGTGTATATACGTGTGCACACCAATTGTATGTCCATGTATATGTGATTGTTAAATTGGTTAGCAGCATGATTCTGAGGGGCTGACTGAGAGAGAGAGAGAGAGAGAGAGAGAGAGAGAGAGAGAGAGAGAGAGAGAGAGAGAGAGAGAGAGATGAGTATATCCTGACTTCACGTTCTCGTTCGTAATCAGTAATGACACGTGCTTGTCATGCATCACCTGCTCGGTCATCTTCGGACTATTTACTTGTACGGTAATGATGAAAGTCCACAGATCAGGCCAAGCATCGCGCTCATGTCCAGTTCCTCTTGTCTTCGCCTCCCCTTCCATCCATCCTCACTCCTAGTCCGCTCTTTCTCCTACTCCTCTCCCTCAGGTACCTCTTCCTCCGCCATCCTCCCACTCTAACTCAACTCCCTCTCTCTCTCTCTCTCTCTCTCTCTCTCTCTCTCTCTCTCTCTCTCTCTCTCTCTCTCTCTCTCTCTCAACTCTCTCTCTCTCTCTCTCTCTCTCTCTCTCTCTCTCTCTCTCTCTCTCTCTCTCTCTCTCTCTCTCTCTCTCTCTCTCTCTCCGTTTCTCAGAGGCACTGACCGCCCCCCTCCCCCAGCAGGAGGACCTCCGTCTCCTGCACCAGTTCCTCTCCCTTGGTAGGGCGTCTTGGCGTCTATTTATAATTTACGACTGACGTACATCCGTAGGGCCTCGGTGTACAGCGTGATGTATCTCCGACTGGACTCCTCTGGGATTTTACACCAGTTTAGTGGATCCGTGTGAGAGACACGTCCGTCCCCCGTGGGAAGGTGTGGGACGAGGATAAGCCTCGTGTTCTGCCCACAGGTGGTTATCTCAGGGCCCCCAGGTGGGGGACGTCATAAACCCCAGGTGAAGTCCTCATAAGCGGTAGATGAGGTCTTCATGAGCCTCAGATGAGGTTGATACGAGTATATGAATACACACACATGCATTTCGCATACTTTTTATATGTATATATATATATATATATATATATATATATATATATATATATATATATATATATATATATATATATGAATATTTCATACATGCCAGTACAGTTATGCATCACTGTAGATAAGCAAAATTAGTTGTACACGCTTACATAAAGCGCGCGCGCGCGCACGCACACACACACACACACACACACACACACACACACACACACACACACACACACACACACACACACACACATCCCTAGCGCCTATCCTATCAGCCTTTATTTCATACAAACGTCATTTTCGTACCCCAACTCTTCTGAAAGAGGAGCCCTCATTAGCATTTAACATAATTACTGTTCATGACACGTCATGGGCGCCAGTGTTATCGCCTCAACACTACGTCAATCAAGGGGAAATTACACTTTGGAATCAATCACAGACATCTGCCTTCCACTTGTGTACCTCCTCGATCGCTTGTCTCTCGTGTGTTTGTCCCACCTCCTCGTGTTGTCTTATCTCATTTATTTTCCTTTTACTTTGAGAGTCGCCTATGTGTGTCGCCTCCTCCTGTCTCTTGGTGTTATTTCCCAATGCCTTTGTGCCGAAGTTTTTCAGCTGTTTCCAAGTGTTATTTGTTTCCTGTCTCTTGATGCCACCTCCTTCGGCTGTTCCTTGGTCTTACTTCAGAACACCGTCTCTGTGTCATATTTGCATGTTGCCAGTGGCCGTCCTCTCTGTGTCCCATCTGTGTATGTTATCTCTGAGTGCCGTTTCTTTATGGTATCACCTACAACCATTTCGTGTCATCTCGGTGTGACACTTCTTACTGCCTTCTCTCCGCGTCACATCTGCGTAGCAGTAGTTTATTTCATCTATCTGTGCCATCTGTCCGCGTGATCTCCCTGCGCCTTCACTGTAACTCATCTGTTCAGTCATCCTCACGCGGTGGCATTCTCTCCTGTCATGTCTGTGCCGCCTCTCCTTGAGATCCCTTCGTGCTATCTCCTCGCGCCATCATTTCATCTTCTGCGCCCGTGTCATCGACGTGGTATCTCACCTGGACGTGTCGTCTCATTGTGCCGTCTTCTGCACCCGGCCCCCCACGTCAACCGTGCGACAAAGGCCGTCTCTTATTAATTATCCACCCTGGCAATTACCATTCCCTGCTTATTAGTCTGGCCTCTGAAGTTGCTCGTAGAATTGCGCCATTTAGAAGATGGGTGGGTGGTAGTGGAGGGTTCAGGTGGAGGCGAGTTAATGGATGTTACAGTTGGAGGAACAAGACGTGAAAGACGTGGAGGAAAGTAGGGCAGGGGAAGATGGAAAGTTGGGTGGTGGTGGGTACAGGTCGAGTCACGGGGTAGGTGGAGGTAAGGAAATGGTCAGTACAGGATAGTAGAGATACAAATGGAACCCTTGGGAAGTACTTTTCTTGGCTTAGGAGCGTTGAGATGGTGCCAGAAACCCTCTTCCATTAACTTACCTGGCAAGACTCGACATTTTACGTACAGTGTGTTCTTCCTCTTTTCTCCTCGCTTTCTCTTATTCTCCCTTTTAATTCTATTTTATCTTGCTCTGGTTCATCTGTTTGTTGACATTTTTCACTCGCATGGATGAGGACAGTCTGAATACGTTCCCTGTACTGGCCGTTGTGGGATATCAAGAACCTCTTCCAGTTCCATCTCACAGGAGGGAGAGGTCTCCCTTAATAGCAGTATTGACCTTTCCCCCATGACCGTAGCTCTTCTCGTAAACCCAAATCTTCCTCAATCCACTTCACCAACATCCTTGGTTACCCCACTACTATTTCTACATTTGAACGCTCCACCTCAGTTTTATCAGAGGTCAAGCTTGTACAATGATGTTTCCACTAATTCTTATCACATTTCCAAACTATAATTTACATTTCCGTTTCTATTTCAAGGGTGTTTGCTATCAGCATGTCTGGTAAGCCCCTACCCCTCCCCAAAGTACTTTAAATCTTCAGATTTTCAGCTTTGTCTATGAAACTACCTTTTGTTTATCTTTTGTTACGTATTCTATTCTTGCAAACAATATCCTTGAACTGTATTGAATTTTTATATGTTCTTGTTTCGAGGTCATGGAAGATTTCAACATAAACCAGAAGAGGCGGCTGAAAGTCCCCCTTCCCCCACTCACACACACACACACACACACACACACACAGACACTGGAGAGTGTTTGTTCTCTTTCCCTTTTCCTTATTGCTTATCCATGGTGAGCTGGAGCGAATTATCCGTCATCTTCTTCATGCTCTTCACAGTCTTGACCCAGTCTGCTCCGAGGCCACTTGGGGGCAAGGAAACCTCAAGTATCTGACTTGGAGGAAACGTCCCTTCTCGACTCGCCTCTAATCTTTCCCCTACGACCCACCTCAACACAGCTCAGCGGCTTGTAACGTGGAGTACTTTGACCGAAAAGAAAGTATGATAGTGTGTCTTCTGCTGCTCGATCTTTCTGGTCTCTATGGTCAGAGATATAACTCTTTGCTGTTAATCTGTCTTTGTTTCTCTGCTTGTGCCGACGTGGTTGATCTATCTAGCTGTTTCTCCTGTTGAGGAAGCCACCGAGGTTTGGTTCTCATTTAGGTCCCACAGTTTTTTTTTTACTTTGGATGAATTTCGACGTTCCTTCACTCCGTGATTCACCTCTGACGTAGCCTTTTCCTGATCATGTGTCTGTGTTCATCAATCTCTTCCCAATTTATTGAGGAGGATCAGATCAATACAGCTTCCGACCATCAGTCGCTCTCACACAACTTCAATGAATTGAAGCGAAAAAGAAAGTATTTCCTGACCTAAAAGTGCTTTTTTTTTTATATCATTTTCCACTTTTCTCACTAATTGATTCACGTCCTACACAAAATCCTCTTACACTGCATTCGATCCCCAGACATTGCTCTAGCATCTTTAATTGAAGCATCCTTTGCCCTCACCAGTTTTCTCACTGCGTGTGACCATCTCTAGCGCTGCCTGCCTCTCCTCCTTGTACCTTCTGTGGTACTGCTAGATGCACCTTGACCGACCAATCACCTGTCATTCTTCTACATGGCCGCTCCATCTTAAAGACTTCCATCCATGTGCCTCTTTGACGACTTCTTCAAATGAAGAGCACTTCGCACGTTCATTGTTCGCTCTGTTTGTCCCACTAGTTTCAGCTGTATTACCCAGGTCTTCCATGCCTACAGCTTTTATATTTGACTTGTCTTGACCGAAGTACATATGTGCGTCACATTCATACACCAGCGCCGGGACGAGCACTTACCTCATGCAAGCTACCTGCACACTTCTACGCATAGATCATTCCCGCCCATTATATTTGTCATTGCAACCCTAAGGTTTCTTCCTGACATGACCATGTTTACAAGAAAAGCCTTGCCACTACTATCTTAAACCAAACATTCATTCCAGATATCGAAACTCATCCATAACCTCCAGTTCGTAGCGTTGATGTTACATATTCTCTTGCCCCGTCCTTTTCAGTACCCCTGCGCCGTGACCATATTGCTCTTCACTCTTAGCTTCCTCCTCCCACGTACATTATACGACCGGTGCTCCATTACGTTCACCTCTTGCACTGATTTCGCCAACAAACACAGCATACATCTGCATGCCAAGACCTGTGGTTACTCCCCTCATACAACAGTCACCTCACCTTACCCACATCTCGTTCCATAACTCAACCATAAAGATCATAAGTAACCATGATGATATCAGAAATCATTGACGCATGTCCCAAAGTTATTTCGCATCACTAACTCATACGCCTCTCCTCTCACACATCCACTACGCCCATTATGTAAGTTCTTAATCAGCATTCGAAAGTCTTCCATACACGCTATATAGGCAGAACTTTCCAGAGTCCTGTTCTGTAATCTCTCCACTGCACACAACAAATCCATCAATGAATAAGAATAGGTTAAAGAAATTAGGAGGCGTTTCTCCTTTTGGTTTTACATACATTTGAATTTACTCTTGTGCTTGCTCATATGTTTTGTTTTTACATACAGAGCCGAATTTTCTCCATCCTGGAAAATTGCATGGGCACGACATACCCTAAGAAAGAATATGACAGTTCTAACCCGTTTAAGTATATCATTTTATTCATTGAGAATCTTCTCATCTCCAAAAGTCATTTCGTCGCACATCTTGAATTCTAATTTTTCTCTCTCGTCATCAGTAGTTCTTTCGCAAGGCGAGATCTGCTGTTGATATGCTTATCTCCTTTACTGATGTTTGGTCATCGTCCCTGAGACTCCTGTGTGGAGGCCCTTGATATACTGATAGCCATCATTACGCCTGGCATGAGGATTTGATATCCAAGCTCTTTTCTTTCATTTTTAATTCTTCCTCACTTTATTTTCTCTATTTCCGGTGTCTTCTTCCCATTTTCTCCTTTGCTACTAGATTCACTTTATGCTTCTTCCTCAGCTCATCATTCTTCCGCTCCTTGCGTCATACAGAGGCTTGCGGCGTCGCCTGGACAACTTCTTTGGAAGGGATTTTCCACAGCGACTGACTTAACACACGGCGCTCAACGCTTATAAAACCTCATTGCTCCATAGTTGCTTTCTCTGATTCCTCGCAAGTTTATCATCTCCTTGGCTGGTTCTGTAACTCTCACCACTTCCATGTAAGAGTCGTGGGGGTAACTCAGGATCATTCTAAAGGCCCCTGCAGCCCAAGACTGTGCTACTCCCAGTCGCAGGGACGTGCAGACTCCTTTGAAGTGAAAAGGTCTTTGACTTGATTGTACTTCCTGTGATTCAGCCCCGCCAAAGGTGCAACATCGAGCAAGTGGAGTGCCGTGACACGTAACTCCACCAGTGAGACGCAGTAGACAAACTTGATATCACCATAATGTGTTCATGTTTATCTCGGAAACCCCGCATTACACAGAGTTTTAAGTGTTTTGTAAAACACTGGGATTATCTTGTTCATCTGTCGAGGAGTCTTCTCACTTGACAGAGCATAAAATAAGCGGAAGCACATGGCAAATTGTGTTACAAAATGGACTTAAATGTGTGTTTTTTTAGCAGAAATCTGAGATTCAATCTTTCCTGTGCATCAGATCAGATCTGAATAAGATTCGCTCGTTGTAATCAACAGTGAGGAGGAATACCGTATCCTGTGAGTGGGTCTTCAATTACTTTCGTAAATAATGAACTGAATCTTCACATGGTAAATGTTTACAATCATTCGGTTCGACGGTACCATAGACAAGGCGGCTGTAATCGACAGCTAAAACAGTGGAAAAGATTATAATCCTCAGGTTCTCATTCAGGATATAGAACTGCATTTTTGATGAAGCTCTAAGAGCCCTATGTTGGGAATAAGCCTCACGTAAAAGATAAGAGTTGAGCCTAAAGGATTACGGCGTAATGACTCCTCTCACTCTGACCTCAGGGCTTGTGTCACTTTTCTTAAGTCGAACTTTTGTTCTGTTTTTCCCTCTTTTGTAGATATTGCTTCGGTTTTGTGCTCCCAGCTCTGGCTGCTCGCGTGCTGTTGCTATTAGATAGATCCACCAAGCAGTACTGTGCAAGCCACTATCTTCCCTCATCGTTGTATGACCATTGTCGACTCGGAATAGTTTCCCTTCTCTTGTCTTTCTCAACAGATACGGACTTGGTCCTCTTTCGAAATCAAACTTTCCAGAAAACTCCGGAGCTGTTATCTATTTTTTTGCTTTTTTTTCTTTTCTTTTTGTTTTAGGCTTTATCTTGATGACTTCTGTCCCTGACTTCACCTTTTGATGTAAAAGAAAAGTGTGGTGGTGAGCGCAGGTGGAAAGGTATGTGCTGGAGAGTTCAAAGGGAGACAAGGTAGTGGAGGATATAGTCCAGGTGGACGCAAGCCGGTGGGAGATACCTTGGAGGCAGGATGGTAGTGAACACAGTCCGGGAGACGGACAGTAAAGGGTAAAGATGGAGAGGAACTAAAGAGAAACAGGTGGAAAGGTGAGCAACGTTAGGTACAAGCAAGGTACAATGAGTGAGTTGGATAGTGGTGAGTACAGCCGGCAGAAGTGGTAGTTGAGGGCATAGGTAAAGAGGTGGATGGTAGTGGTTTCAGGTGGAGGGTAGTGGTAGAAAGATGGGTAATGGTAGGTAGGTTTGGTGGGGACAGCAGTGGAAGTTACAGGTGGATAAGTGGTTGGTATGTGTGGTAGGGGTGGTAGTAGAGGGTGCAAGTGGAAAGGTGGATAGTAAGGGTTGAAGACTGAGGGTACATGAAAAGATATGGGTAGTGGTAGATACAGATGGAGTGGATGGAGGTAGAGAGTACAGATGGTGAGATGGAAAGTGGTAGGGACAGTGGAGAGGGTGGAAGTAGAGTCACTAGTACAGGTAGTGTGATGATTGATGGTAGATAAATGTGAAGGGGAACTACAGAGAGGTGGAATATAGTTTAACGGGGAAGATATTAGTTTTTATTAGAGAATAAATTTAGAATGAGGTAATATATAAGTAAAAATCCCGACGACGGAAAAAATTATATCGCCTTATCAGCGAAGGATCACAAGAAGTGAGGGCCAGTGGTGGGATCTGAGGGAGAGGGTTGTTATTCTGGATGTGTAGAGGGGAGCTCGCTGGGAAGTGCCTCGTGAGGAGAGTTGGTGGAGTGAGCTGTTACATACGCCCTGTGTAAGTCTTGATAGAGAGAACTGATCGAAGTGACTTGTTTAATTTCTTGAGGATGACTGGTGAGAAGGACTGTTCGAGTGAAATGCTGGAGACGGGAGGCAGAGAGAACTGGTGTGGGAAATTGATAAAAAGCTGGTGAATGAAACTGTGGAGGACGTTATTGAAAACGACTAGTGAAGAAGGCTGGTGGAAGGCATTGATGAAGGAGCCTGGTGGAGGAAGGTATTGGAGTGGCCCTAAGAGGAGATTGGTGGAGGTGGATGAAGATACATGGAGGATCTTGTGAAGGAAGTAAGTTGTGAGCACTGGCGAAAAAGACTTGGGGTACTGCAGGTAGCTGGCGTTGGTGAAGGTGACTGGTGGAGGGAAAGTTAGAAGGGGACTGATGTGGGACATAGTGACTGAGGCTGGTGAAGGAGACTAGTGAAAGGGTAGGTGGAGAAGTTTGATGGTGGGGACCAGTGGAGGAGACCAGTGATGGGGGCAGCTGGAGGTAGATGGGTGTGATCGTACATGACTGACAGAGGATGCTGGTGAAGGGATGTGGTAGAAAGAAGTGATGGAGGCGGAGAATGAAGGGGCGTGCGAGAAAGCAATCGATTTGGTGGATGATAGAATGAGCTGGTGAAGAGGGCTGGTGAATGGGACTCTTAAGGGAGCTGATGAAGAGGAATAGTAAAAGGTAATAATGAAGGAGAATGTTGGAGAGTGATGGTGAGGAAGGCTGTTTGGGGAGGAATGGTGATAGGAGCTGATAAGGACTGGTGGAGGGTAATGTTGGTGAAAAAAAAAAGGCTGTTGTAAATGGCTGGTGGTGAAATGCAGGTTAAGAGAACTTGAGGAGGAGGTTGGTTGTGGGAGGTTCATGGAAGATATAGGTTGAAGTGTGCATCATAGGAGGGATAGAGAGGGCTGCTTAAGGGTTAGTGTAAAAGACTTTTAGAGTGAAGTGCAGTACAATGGTACTGTGAGACTGATGGAAGGGACCTGTGGAGGTTATTAACGGAGAGGGTTAGTGGAGGAGGCTGGCGAAAAAAAATTGATGATAGCGGCTGTTGGAGGGGTTGGTTGAAGAGGCTGGTGTACAGGTTGCTACGACTAGCCAAGGAGTTATTATCGACTTGTAAAGTTGTAATATTGGCACAGCGGAGTGGTTGTTGGGGTAACAGTTGGTGAAAACGAGGTCGAATGTTAAGTTAAGATGCATAAAGTGTTGGAAATGGCGGGAGAGCTTGGAGTGGGCGGAGGTAACATGTTGAATATACCCCATCGTGGACCGGTATAATCATGGTGCGCTGCTGCTTTTCCATGTTGACGGGGACAACGCTAGAGGTAAACACCTCCATAAATTCGGGCTTTGGGGGGAACTCTGCCTCTCCCTGAACATCGTCCCTGGATGCCTGGACCTGCCGTGGGAGTCGCTGGAGTTGGGTGGTGCTGGGCTGAACGCGGAGGTGATCCGTCATCGTCATGGTGTTCTGTTCGGCCTTTGTTGGGGCAGGACTGGATGACGGCCGTTGCACCCGGGGTCCAGCCAGGTTCCTCACGACGAGACTGTCGGAGGCTCGCAGTTTCCCTTTTTATTAGCAGTTGGGTCGGCCGTCCAGGAGAGAGAGAGAGAGAGAGAGAGAGAGGCTGACTTATCCTGGGCAGCTGTGTAATATAAAACGTCATATGAAAACTGGAGTAATAAGTCGATAGGCTTCCTGTGACCTAGGGAGAGGCACGGCTTTTACTCACTGGTCTCCTGCCGCTGCCTCCTCCACCACCTCACTGACGCAGTATTGGACAATGTTGGTCAAATATAGCTTCGGATGAAATACCTTTGTGTATATTGGTTCCCGAGCCACGGGCGAGTTTATAACTCCTTACCTTCCTCTTCCACCGACCCTCGCCAGGCCACGGGCACAAGGAAGCCCCGGGATTTTCCGACTTAACGGCATGTAAATGCTCGTAAAAAAAAATAAGTGGGACGTCGTGGCCTCGTATAGTGAGCAGCGGTGAGAGAGGCTCTTACCTCTAGCGATATTTAGGTCACCTCTGAACTAAATGTAGATTATTATGAAAATATTTTATTCTCTTTGTGAGTTTTGAGAATATTTCTCTTTATGTGGCAGTTCTGTTTAGCATGAAGTCTGGTATATGTTCTATGCAGTAGAAAATGCATTATTCAGATTCACTGGATATATTGTGCAAAGATAATAAGGACAATTTTTATCTTTGGCTCCATTCTGTTACAGTAGGTCAACTACAGAAGCAGCGCTGATGATTGACCAATTATCAAAAACACAGCAACTCTGACCTGAGTCGTTGCTTGTTGCTGCTCCCGACTGTGGCAAGCGATGACCTGCATTCTAGGGGCACGAATGTGGACTCGCGCTGAAGTTTCTCACACTCGAGTCCAGAATATTAGGGAAGATTGACGAGGGTGATGGTCTCCAGGTACAATAATGGTAGGTTTAAGCATTGGTAGGATACCTACAACAACTTATCCTTAATGCTGGAGAAAGAATGCATTCTCATCCGAAAAAAAAAAAAAAAAACTGGACATACGGAACTGTACCCAGATGCTTTTCAAGGCCTACCGTTGTACCAGAGAGCATTCTGTATGATCTCTTTACGTGTTACGACATCTGTTATTGGCAGTGAATCTCTCGCCGTCCCAAGGGCTTGTGACAGAGACTGTATTTACGACGAGGTCTCTTATGTTTCGCTCTATACCTGTCACGGTCTTTCCCAGCAGTTCGCCTGCCGCTGCCATATAAGTCAGTGGTATTTCGCAGGCAATACCGTTAACCTGATTTTTACGAAGTGAATTATGAGCTGGGGTCAATCCAGCTCATAATGGACTGCGTCACCACCATGGACACCAGAGATGTTTTCTCGCGTTTTGTACAACTAATCGCGACTGGATTGCAATATCCCTTTCTTTCTACACCAGATTTTAAGATTACCTTAGTTGTTTACTCCTCAGGGAAGCATATATTTCTCATATCTGTATGAATGTCTACCAGTTCAAGACAATTGGTCTATCGAAAGTGGAAGGAGCAGGAGGGAAGGGAAGAAAGGCCACATCCGCTTACATCTATTCAAGTATTTCCAACACAAGTTCTTTAAGGCAAACACGTGATCTACACATCTTCTACCTCTTCTGGAACCACACTGCTCTTCCCCATTCTGGTACTCTTTACATGCCTCCACACTTTCAGCCACAACCTTCCCATACAACTTACCAGGGGCACTTAACAAACTTATGCCTCTGTAGTTTGAACATTCACCTTTATTCCCCTTGCCTGTTATATGCAGTGACGTTATACAGGCATTCTGCCAAACCTCAGAAACGTCACCATGATCCCTACGTACATTGAAAATCCTTAGGGTTTCACCGCCAGATCAGCTTACCTGGTACAAAATAGAACACTGTTTTCTGGAGTGCGGCTTATGCTAGATTTTCCACGTTCCTGTAGCATCGATCTCTCAAATGACACCAGTAACAGGGTATCGATCACATTAATAAATCGTCCCATAATATTTTGAAAGGTGAAGTTATGATTAGAGTTCAACGCAGAAAAAGGCTTATTTGCACCGAACTTGCCAAAGTTTTATGAAGATTGTAGGTGTTAAGGAACCGCGTGTGCAGAGATGATATTGGGGACTACATGGAAGGACAGATAACAGTAGACTTGATAGACCCTATCGAGGTTACGTGTTCTGAATATATGGTGGCAGAAACAGGATACCAAAGCAGCATGGACGGGGAGGGGTCATGTAAGATCTGTGTGACTGTATGAAGGAAAAAAAACTAGGGACTTGTGTGAGTACTGAACGAAAAGCTGTGAGTGGTGAATGGATGAACAAGATGTAAGGAATGGTATAGAAGACTAACACACTGGTAATTTGTTTATCAGACCGTTGGAAGAGTACACGGAGATTAGACATAGATGAAACAGTAACATCAAAGTGTAGGTTATAATTGCTATATGATGTCATGCATATTCAGAAGACGTCTAGCATAGCGGAAAATAATATTCCAGATAACTGGGTCGAAAATTGACTTTAAGCTTCATCAGTTGAAAGTTTGTGTATGTTTGTATTCATTGTTAACCCAGGAAACTTTCTGAAGGGGCCCTGCTGTTACCCAGGACAACTTTTCTGGGGCTCCTGCAGCTCCAAGGTTGTCGTACACTTGTGTGTGTGTGTGTGTATATATATATACCTCGCAAACGCGGGAGACAGCGGCAAAAAAAAAAAAAAAAAAAAAAAAAAAAAAAAAAATATATATATATATATATATATATATATATATATATATATATATATATATATATATATATAATATATATATAATATATGATAGAGTGTAAGAAAGTATTGATATGGGTAAAACTGAAAGTGGATGGAGAGAGAGGGTGATTATTGGTGTATATGCATCTGGGCATGAAAAGAAAGATCATGAGAGGCAAGTGTTTTGGGAGCAGCTGAGTGAGTGTGTTAGTAGTTTTGATGCATGAGACCGGTTTATAGTGATGGGTGATTTGAGTGCAAAGGTGAGTAATGTGGCAGTTGAGGGAATAATTGGTGTAAATGGGGTGTTCCCTGTTGTAAATGGAAATGGTAAAGAGCTTGTAGATTTGTGTGCTGAAAAAGGACTGGTGATTAGGAATACCTGGTTTAAAAAGAGAGATATACATAAGTATATGTATATAAGTTGGAGAGATGGCCAGAGAGCGTTATTGGATCACGTGTTAATTGATAGGCGCGTGAGAGACTTTTGGATGTTAATGTGCTGAAAGGTGCAACTGGAGGGATGTCTGAACATTATCTTGTAGAGGCGAAGGTGAAGATTTGTAGAGGTTTTCAGAAAAGATGAGAGAATATTGAGGTGAAGAGAGTGGTGAGAGTAAGTGAGCTTGGGAAAGAGACTTGTGTGAGGAAGTACTAGGAGAGACTGAGTGCAGAATGGAAAAAGGTGAGAGCAAAGGACGTAAGGGGAGTTGGGGCAGGAATGGGATGTATTTAGGGAAGCAGTGATGGCTTGCGCAAAAGATGCTTGAGGCATGAGAAGCGTGGAAGGAGGGCAGATTAGAAAGGGTAGTGAGTGGTGGGATGAAGAAGTAAGGTTACTAGTGAAAGAGAAGAAAGGGGCATTTGGACGAGTTTTGCAGGGAGATAGTGCAAATGAGTGGGAGATGTATTAAAGAAAGAGGCAAGAGGTCAAGAGAAAGGGTGCAAGAGGTGAAAAAGAGGGCAAATGAGAGTTGGGGTGAGAGAGTATCATCAAATTTTAGGGAGAATAGAAAAGATGTTTTGGAAGGAGGTAAATAAAGTGCGTAAGACAAGAGAACAAATGGGAACATCGGTGAAGGGGGCTAGTGGGAGGTAATAACAAGTAGTGGTGATGTGAGGAGATGGAGTGAGTATTTTGAAGGTTTGTCGAATGTGTTAGATGATAAAGTGGCAGATATAGGGTGTTTTGGAAGAGATGGTGTGCGAAGTGAGAGGGTTAGGGAGAATGATTTGGTAAACAGAGAAGAGATAGTAAAAGCCTTGCGGAAGATGAAAGTCGGTAAGGCAGCGGGTTTGGATGGTATTGCAGTGGAATTTACCATAAAAAGGGGGTGACTGTGTTGTTGACTGGTTAGTAAGGATACTTAATGTATGTATGACTCATGGTGAGGTGCCTGATGATTGGCGGAATGCATGCATAGTGCCATTGGACAGAGGTATAGGTTTGTTGAGTATTCCTGGGAAATTATATGGGAGAGTATTGATTTAGCGGGTGAAGGCATGCACAGAGCATCAGATTGGGGAAGCGCAGTGTGGTTTCAAAAAAAGGTAGAGGATGTGTGGATCAGGTGTTTGCTTTGAAGAATGTTTGAGAAATACTTAGAAAAGCAAATGGATTTGTATGTAGCATTTAGGATCTGGAGAAGGCATATGATAGAGTTGATAGAGATGCTCTGTGGAAGGTATTAGGAATATATGGTGTGGGAGGCAAGTTGCTAAAAGCAGTGGAAAGTTTTTATCGAGGATGTAAGGCATGTGTACCTGTAAGAAGAGAGGAAAATGATTGGTTCTCAGTGAATGTAGGTTTGCGGTAGGGGTGCGTGATGACTCCATGGTTGTTTAATTTGTTTATGGATGGGTTGTTAGACAACAAAGGCCACATTCTTTCACACTCAGTCTCTAGCTGGCATGTATAATGCACCGAAACCACAGCTCCCTTTCCACATCCTGGCCCCACAAACTTTCCACGGTTTACCCCAGACGTTTCAGATGCCCTGGTTCAATCCACTGACAGCACGTCGACCCCGGTATACCACATCGTTCCAAATCACTCTATTCCTTGCACGCCCTGATCGCTCAAAATCTTTTTCACTCCATCCTTCCACCTCCAATTTGGTTTCCCACTTCTCATCTTTCCCTCCACCTCTGACACATATATCTTCTTTTTCAATCTTTCCTCACTCATTCTCTCCATGTGACCAAACCACTTCAATACACCCTCTTCTGCTCTCTCAACCACACTCTTTTTAGTACCACACATCTCTCTTACCCTTCCATTGCTTACACAATCAAACCACCTCACACCCCATATTGTCCTCAAACATCACATTTCCAACACATCCATCCTCCTCCGCACAACCCTATCTATAGCCCACGCCTCGCAACTATGTAATCTTGTTGGAACCACTGTTCCTTCAAACATACCCATTTTTTCTTTCCGAGATAATGTTCTCGCTTTCCACACATTCTTCAACGCTTCCATGGTTCCATCCGCTGCCAAATCCACTACTAGATATCTAAAACACTTCGCTTCCTCCAATTTTTTTTCTCCATTCAAACTTACCTCCCAGTTGACTTGCCCCGCAACCCTACTGTACCTAACCTTGCTCTTATTCACATTTACTCTCAACTTTCTTCTTTCACACACTACCATACTCAGTTACCAGCTTCTGCAGTTTCTCACCCGAATCCTCCACCATCGCTGTATCATCAGCGAACAACTGACTCACTTCCCAAGCCCTCTCATCTACAACAGACTGCATACTTGCCCCTCTCTCCAAAACTCTTTCATTCGCCTCCCCAAAGACCCCATCCATAAACAGATTAAACAACCATGGAAACATCACGCACCCCTGCGGCAAACCGACATTCACTGAGAACCAACCAATTTTCTCTCTTCCTACTCGTACATATGCCTGACATCCTTGATAAAAACTTTTCAATGATTCCAGCAACTTGCCTCCCACACCATATACTCTTAATACCTTCCACAGAGCATTTCTATTAACTCTGTCATATGCCTTCTCTAGATCCATAAATGCTACATACAAATCCATTTGTTTTTCTGTACTTAGTCGCTGTCTCCCGCGTTAGCGAGGTAGCGCAATTGTATGAGGGAAAGAGAGAGATGTACAGAGACAGAGGCCTTGTCCTTATGGCTCCATAATGTAGAAGTAATTGTAGCAAGTTTAGTGACTGAATCTTATGGCCTTTTTTTTTGTCTTCCCCATCTTTCCTCCTGAGGAAGGCTGCCAAATGGCCCCATAAGCTCTGAGGTCTAATTTTCAGGAGAATTACATGATGTGTAAAGAAACGGAAGATGGACGGGAGGTGATATTAACTTGATGTTATTGGCGGACGAAACGGCGAGGAAGGAGATGAGGAGACCCTTCTTTACTACAGTAGTAACATTGGTGAGGGATGGCTCCCTCCTCCTCTGACCAGGAATATCAACTTTTGTGATGCTCTGGTTTCTGGCACTACCTCACTAACGCGGGAAATGGCAAACACGTATGTAAACGGGAAGAAAAGGATGTGTTATAGGTTAGGTTCACTGAGTCATAAAACGACGTGCGTTTAAACGAACGGCTTCGTCAAATGCCATTAAAGCAAGTCTAGACACACTGAGGTCGTACAGTTCTGTGTTGTGCTGTGTGTCTTCGTGACCAAAGACCTGCAGGAGGTGGGTATATCGAACGAACATGGGTAGGTATCCAGTCATACCTCGCTGTGCAATCAATTTATCTATAGGACCTTATGCACAAGTACACCGAGATCGCGAAATTCCTCCAGCTTTGTCACTGCCAGGCAATCGGTTTCTACTTACATTTCAAGCTTCTTGATGGTTATCTGATTCGGAAAGGTATAACTTGAGGGAGACTACTTCATTTGCATAGAATATGAATTCTGCTCCGTCTCGCGAGGGACTCAAAGCTAAACGAACGGAAAATCAATATATTCTTGAAGCTTTTAAATGATGGCTTCGCTCGCCTCGGCTCTCCAGGCTCCGGACCAGAGGCGCTTTCATCTCCCTAGACCACTTCAGGATGTACACCTGCGTACACAACGTCTTCAGAAGGGAAGCTTAAGTGGTCCATTAGATTCTCTCGAAGTAATCCTACTTTGGAGGAGGTAGGATCAAATGGATCTTAAGGAAACACGAAACAGTTAAGATACGAATCATAGTAGATTTTTCACACACACACACACACACACACACACACACACACACACACACACACACACACACACACACACACACTGTCGTACTTCCACAATGGTTTACAACCTCCCAACTCCAAGTTATGTTCGAAAGCCCACGATATCCATGGGTTTAGTTTTTAGTAAAGTTATTGCTCCATAATCTTTGACCTCTCAACACTTGCTCTACCACCATTCTTCCCACGTAGTCAGCAGGGCTTCAGAAATGACCATCCCACTTTCTCTTAAGTGTGTGATCACTGGCTCTCCTCTGCCCTACCTGTGGCGTTTTGTTTTCTCAGAAGCAATTCATTGGGCACATTGTCTTCTAGTCGCGCGCACACCTACCGACATCCGCTTTCAATCATCTTCCAAGAAATTAGGTAATATAACACTATATTTTAATTACCTTTTGTACTCAAACCTTTTATATATATATATATATATATATATATATATATATATATATATATATATATATATATATATTATATATATATATATATTATACTCGCGATCGGCTCCATGTTTAATAGGAATTTTGCAGTGTGTCTTTGTTGAAGGATCACCAGATATTTCATCATTCCCAGCGAAGGATATTTTGACAAAAAACGAACGCAGTGCCATTCATAACCGGGCCTGCGGTGGTCCAGATGCTCTAGATGATTGGAGATAAAGCCTTCACTGACTTCCTTGACTAATGAATATTAGAAAAACTTGCTCTTGGAGTTGGAGAATGTGGCACGGGTTGTGTGTGGTTGGGAGCTCCTTGATCACGATGTGAAGATAGAGAGAGAAATAGATCGTAGAGGATAAACCCAGGTGTTCAACAGGCTGTCATTTAAGGGTTCGTATTTGTTCGTGTGGTTGATCTCAGCCTGGGTCTGCGTGGTGTTACCTGACCTCAGCCTGGGTCTGCGTGTTGTTACCTGGCCTCAGCCTGGGTGTGCGTGGTGTTACCAGACCTCAGCCTGGGTCTGCGTCGTGTTACGTGACCTCAGCCTGGGTCTGCGTGTTGTTACCTGGCCTCAGCCTGGGTGTGCGTGGTGTTACCTGACCTCAGCCTGGGTCTGCGTGATGTTACCTGGCCTCAGCCTGGGTGTGCGTCGTGTTACCTGACCTCAGCCTGGGTCTGCGTGATGTTACCTGACCTCAGCCTGGGTCTCCGTGGTGTTACCTGGCCTCAGCCTGGGTCTGCGTCGTGTTATCTGACCTCAGCCTGGGTCTGCGTCGTGTTACCTGACCTCAGCATGGGTCTGCGTCGTGTTACCTGACCTCAGCATGGGTCTACGTCGTATTACCTGACCTCAGCCACGGTCTGCGTCGTGTTACCTGACCTCAGCCTGGGTCTGCGTGGTGTTACCTGACCTCAGCCTGGGTCTGCGTCGTGTTACCTGACCTCAGCCACGGTCTGCGTCGTGTTACCTGACCTCAACCAGGGTCTGCGTGGTGTTACTTGACCTCAGCCAGGGTCTGCGTCGTGTTACCTGACCTCCTCCTGGTGTTGCTGTGGTCCTCTCCAGGTAACAGTGTATGAGGTCAGTGTTGTCACTGTCATGAATATGTTGTTGTCTTCCATATTTTCCATTTTCCTTCACATTTTTCCTTCTTGTATTCTTCTTCGTTTTCCTTTCATTCCTGGCTTTTTATCCATATTCACCCATTGCAGTTAATTATTATCTTTTTCTTTCACACTTGATCGCCATTTTCCGCGTTAGCAAGGTAGCGCCAAGAACAAATGAAGATAGGCCACATCCGTTCATGCACATTCTCCAGCTGCCATATGTAATGCACCGAAACCACAGCTCCCTATCCACATCCACATTATCATTATTATCAATCATTAGTCTAATTAATATCCAAGATATATGAGAGAATATCAGAGCTTTGGGCTGGGGATACGATGGAACCACAGTTGCGAGAATGGCAGCATAATTTCCGAAAGACCAAAGGATTGCAAGGCCTGATGTCTGCAGGTCAACACATTATGGTAAAACTTTGGCAGTTTGACGTCAAGTTGATAACCGTTTGATGATGCGTGGAAAGCTTTCAGTTTTGTACTGAGATGCAAATTATGGAGGTGCTTGTCAGAATACCCAGTAACTAGTCATGTACCAAATGCGATAAAAAGTACTTACACTCCCTGTATAGAGGAAGAAAATCCACCTCCTGAAGATGAAAAATGGTTCGGTAGACCCAGTGAAATGCAACAAGGTAGTGTATTATCCCCGCTGCTGTTTGTAACAACGTACGTAGATATGGTCATCAAATACGTAAACCATCGTCAAGAACACACGAGTCACGAACCTGGCATAACCTGATGGTGTTTGCCACGGAGAAGCGAGTTAGGGGTCTCTTTTGGCACCGACGGAAATATGGGAGAGATTATTGAATGACAAGGAGTTGAAGATGGACAACATCTTGTCTTGAGGTTATCATATTTAGAGGCGGTCGAGCAGTGTTGAACATAGAATCAAATGAGGAGATACGACCACAACAAACAATAGAATTCAAAGACTTTTGGAGTCAGATTCTCAACCATGGGGACTATACACACAGAAATACGTGAGAGAGGAGAAATATACGGTATACAGTCATACAAGTTATCCCATTTATTGACGAGAAGATTCCAATAAGAATAAAAAAAAAAGAAAGTAGCGAACTCACACTCGGTACCACTCTCGCCGCTTCGTCGTAACATACAGAGCTGAGAAATGGACATAAACCATCACCAGTGTAAGCAGACAGATAGCGGTAGTCCATAGGAATCATCCTGGGCAAAACACAGAGCTGGACGAATCATGAAGTTGACGGAAAGAGCTTGAATGTAAGACCACAAGTGACAAGTTACTGAACACTCCAGAGTTGAGATGTTGGGACATCTGGAGGGAACGGATGACAAGTGAATTACTTAATATAGCATTACACTGAGTGCTTTAATGGAAGAGGCCCAGCTGACAGACCTAGAGAGAGAGAGAGAGAGAGAGAGAGAGAGAGAGAGAGAGAGAGAGAGAGAGAGAGAGAGAGAGAGCACTGGAGATGTGACATTTAAGATAACACAGAGCTGGAAGACTAGATAGACGACAACACGATACAGCTTCGCAAAGTCGAGGACGAACACACTGAAAACTTACCTGGGAAAATAATTCATAATTCCCATTATTCAGGTCATCTGTCATTATTATTATTATATTATCATTATTATTATTATTATTATTATTATTATCATTATTATTATTATTATTATTATTATTATTATTATTAGTTATTATTATTATCACTTATTATTGTTAGTGTTACTAATACTCGCCATTACCTTTATTATATTATCATTATTATTATTGTTTATAAATCATTATTGTCTATAAATAAATGAATGATAGTAATAATAGTATTATTATTATTGATATTTTTGTTATTATTTTATTATTATTATTATTATCATTATTATCGCTTATTATTGTTAGTGTTACTAATACTCGTCATTAACTCTATTATTATTATTATTATTATTATTATTATTATTATTATTATTATTATTTTTATCATTATTATTATTATCACTTATGGTTGTTAGTGCTATGATTACTCGTTATTGCCTCTACTGATATTATTATCATATTATTATTATTATTATTATTATTATTGTTACCATTTTTTGTTACTATTATAGATGAACCAGTTTATTTTTGTCCCCACTATTACTCGCCCATCGTTTTCTTCGTCTCCTCCTCCCGCCATCCACATCTCTCCTTGGCAATGTTGGTCATGTTTTTCAAAGGTGATTACGTTGCCCGTCGTTAGCATAGATACACATTACCTCCTGGGTATTTTTCACCTGCCTCTCATGTTGTCTGTAAGCTCCCTTGGAAAGGGTGTGTATCACATCTTCATTTCTTCCCCCTCATGAGGTAAGCCCCGGGAGAGTCGTATTTCATGGCAATTAAGGCCCTAGCCTTTCATCTCTCTAGGCTCGCTGCCGTTTACCGTCCACGTAAATTGGATGAGCTGCCTCGAAAATTTGTTTTTGCCAGATGTAAACCCTCCGGAACACGGTATATAACTGAGCATACGAGTGAGCTATATATATATATATATATATATATATATATATATATATACACACACACACATTTACCCCCTATCTGTTACCATTAGCAACCCACTCTTAACGAGTAAACTATGTAAATCCTGATGGATATTTTTTTTCGAATGGGAGGAGAGAGAGAGAGAGAGAGAGAGAGAGAGAGAGAGAGAGAGAGAGAGAGAGAGAGAGAGAGAGAGAGAGAGAGAGCATGGCAGAGTTTATGATTACATCAGTCTTTCGTCGGTTCCCCCATGTCACTATGCGCCCCGGGCGGCTACGTGTGGGGACATCTTAACGCGGCTAACATGTTGATGTGTCGTCGTCAGTATACACGGTCCCAGCCACGTGACTGGTGCACAGCAGCAGCAGGAGGTGGTCATCTCCGTTGCCTGCTTACCTTACCCCCTACCACACCACCCCACCTAACCCCACCCACCGCCTAGCGTGCGTCATTATTACTATTTGTGTGGAGCGAGGGAGGGAGTTTTACGCTCGCGTTCCTCTATCTCTTAACTTTGGATGTATGTACCATGTCTTTAACGTGTGTGTGTATGCATGTAATTACAATTTGCGTGTTACGGGGAGAGATTTACGCTCGCGGTGCCACGAGACTTGTGTGAGGAAGTACCAGGAGAGACTGAGTGCAAAATTAAAAAAGATGCGAGCAAAGGACGTAAGGGGAGTGGGGGAGAAATGGGATGTATTTAGGGAAGCTGTGATGGCTTGGGCAAAAGATGCTTGTGGCCTGAGAAGCGTGGGAGGTGGGCAAATTAGAAAGGGTAGTAAGTGGTGGGATGAGGAAGGAAGATTATTAGTGAAACAGAAGAGAGAGGCATTTTGACGATTTTTGCAAGGAAATAGTGCAAATGACTGGGAGATGTATAAAAGAAAGAGGCAGGAGGTCAAGAGAAAGGTGCAAAAGGTGAAAAAGAGGACAAATGAGAGTTAGGGTGTGAGAGTATCATTAAATTTTAGGGAGAATAAAAAGATGTTTTGGAAGGAGATAAATAAAGTGCGTAAGACAAGAGAACAAATGGAAACATCGGTGAAGGGGGCCAATGGGGAGGTAAAAATAAGTAGTGGTGATGCGAGAAGGAGATCGAGTGGGTAGTTTGAAGGTTTGTTGAATGTGTTAGATTATAGAGTGGCAGATGTAGGGTGTTTTGGTCAAGGTGGTGTGCGAAGTGAGAGGGTCAGGGAGAACGGTTTGGTAAACAGAGAAGAGGTAGTGAAAGCTTTGCGGAAGATGAAAGCCGGCAAGGCGGCGGATTTGGATGATTTTGCAATGGAATTTATTAAAAAAGGGGGTGACCGTGTTGTTGACTGGTTGGTAAGGATATTCGATGTATGTATGGCTCATGGTGAAGTGCCTGAGGATTGGGGGAGTGCATGCATAGTGCCATTGTACAAAGGCAAAGGGGATAAAGGTGAGTGTTCAAATTACAAAGGTATAAGTTTGTTGAGTATTCCTGGGAAATTATATGGGAGGGTATTGATTGAGAGGGTGAAGGCATGTACAGAGCATCAGATTGGGGAAGAGCATTGACGTTTCAGAAGTGGTACAGGATGTGTGAATCAGGTCTTTGCTTTGAAGAATGTAGATGAGGAATACTTGGAAAAGCAAATGGATTTGTGTATAGCTTTTATGAATCTGGAGAAGGCATATGATAGAGTTGATAGAGATGCTCTGTGGAAGGTATTAAGAGTATATGGTGTGGGAGGCAAGTTGCTAGAAGTAATGAAAAGTTTTTATCAAGGATGTAGGCATATGTAGGAGTAGAAAGAGAGGAAAGTGATTGGTACTCAGTAAATGTAGGTTTGCGGCAGGGGTGTGTGATGTCTCCATGGCTGTTTGATATGTTTATGGATGAGGTTGTTAGGGAGGTGAATGCAAGAGTTTTGGAGAAAGGGGCAAGTATGCAGTCTGTTGTGGATGAGAGGGCTTGGGAAGTGAGTCATTTGTTGTTCGCAGATGATACAGCGCTGGTGGCTGATTCGGGTGAGAAACTGCAGAAGCTGGTGACTGAGTTTGGTAAAGTGTGTAGGAGAAGAAAGCTGAGAGTAAATGTGAATAAGAGCAAGGTTATTAGGTACAGTAGGGTTGAGGATATATGTGTCGGAGGTGGAGGGAACGAGGAGAAGAGGGAGACCAAATTGGAGGTGGAAAGATGGAGTGAAAAAGATTTTGTGTGATCGGGGCCTGAACATGCAGGAGGGTGAAAGGAGGGCAAGGAATAGAGTGAATTGGAGCGATGTGGTATACCGGGGTTGACGTGCTGTCAGTGGATTGAATCGGGGCATGTGAAGCGTCTGGGGTAAACCATGGAAAGCTGTGTAGGTATGTATATTTGCGTGTGTGGACGTATGTATATACATGTGTATGGGGGTGGGTTGGGCCATTTCTTTCGTCTGTTTCCTTGCGCTACCTCGCAAACGCGGGAGACAGCGACAAAGCAAAAAAAAAAAAAAAAAAAAAAATATATATATATATATATATATATATATATATATATATATATATATATATATATATATATATATAATGTGTGTGTGTGTGTGTGTGTGTGTGTGTATGTACGACTTCCCAAGGATGGCGAAATATACTGTTTGCAAAATTACAATGAATTTGTCAAATAAAATTACGAAAGGTCGCACTTGCGTTACTCTAGGTAGACACATACAGAACGAAGAGGCTGTGGCCGGGTGAGCCAGGGGAAGCCCATGCTTACATTATAAATTCCACTCACGATGGAGTTCAGTGTTAGGCTGAGGTGAACCGGTAGAGGCGGTGCGCAAGTACGACCAAGCACCCAGAAGGTGACGTGACTCAAGCGCAATCACATAACCCCAGGATCCCTTTCAGTGAGCTTCAGTACTGAAGTCAGTAGCAGGGAAATGATAGTCTTCTTCAGACTGAAAAGTTTCTTCGACGAAATGTTAGTATTTGCGGTCACTGATGCTGAGCATAACCTCGCTAAAAGGTGACTCCTCAGTCGTATTTGGAACCTCATGTAGGTGGAGTCCGGTAACACCGAGAGAGTTATGAGCAGTGATCAACATGACAGAAGTGTACTTGGAAATTATCAAGGGCAGGTGGAGTACATAAGGTGGAAAGATGATATTATTCGTTATACCCTTAACTGATGGCACGTGGAAGAGTTGTATGTAAGCTGCAGAAACAGTAGGCTGCAGGTCGCGTTAGAACTACGTATTGAATAGGTTGTAGAAGTACAACTGTCAGCAAGTATGTAAATGATACCATAAAACTTACTAAGTATTAAATTGGTAGATATTTATTAATGATATAGAGAGAGGCTGTACAGCCTTATAGAAAACAAGTGACTGAACATAAAAGTGAAGAATATAGATGAAATGAAACTCAAAAACACGAGGATGAAAGAAAAAAATCACTTAAAACATTGAAAATATTAACACGTCGCGCTAGAGTTAAGGTAATTTGGAGTGTCGTCCGGTGATGCACAACGAAAAATCGTTACTAATCGACGATAAAAGACCGATTGAGGTGGAATCGTTGTCCATAAAAGTGAAAACAACGTTAATGAGGACGCAGGGGTGAAAATTACCCTTAAGATCAGGAACTAGAGAAATGGACCCAATGGTCGGGGTGCTTAAGGGCGGACGTGTCCTGATGGACGGCCTCGTTCCGCTGCAATCCTTGAGACTAGCCAGATTCAGGAGGGTTGAGGAGGAGGAGGAGAAGGAGGAGGAGGAGGAGGAGGAGGAGGAGGAGGGTGGAGGAGGGTGGAGGAGGAGGAGGAGGGGTGGAGATGATGGTACCCACGGCAACGTGAGGATATCCAAGATGGAGATTGGAAATGGCCCAGTGTCGTGATGATTAGACGGAGGTCGGAGATAACCGGAGACCCTGTGCAAGAGAGTCTGAGATGACACAACTAGCACAAGGACTTCAGTCTCCCCTAAGAGAAGCCTTCATCCTTACCCTGCTATACTGTCTGAAGTTCAGCCGCATAGCAGGGGTTGCGAGCGCTATACGTAACATAAGACTTCGTGCTTTATGTTATGTCGTTACGATTGTGGTACATTAGCCTATACGGCGCAGACGGGCACCTACGTTAACGTAAACTTCCAAAACCAATTGAACTCAGTACTGCTGTACAGAGAACTGATGCAGCTCGATAAAGCGTAATCAAAGCCTACCAAGGCTCTGTGTTCAGTATAAAGATAAGTGATATACAACACTTCAGCAGTAGCCTTGGTCTGTCAACACTGTTACATAGATGCTGTATCCTTGGAACGCCTGGCGTTACAGTACCGCTGCCCTCCAACTGACCGCCATAACGCGTTTTAGGTAGGTGTTCCAGTGGCATTACTCGACCGGACAGTCAGCCACATGATGAACTGACGGCAGTAACTGATCGAGTACCTGTCCCCCACTACGAGTTTCGACCGCGCTACCGTGCAGGTGTTCTCTGCAACCATAACGGCACAACGCATTACTTCGAAGTTCTTCTGTGTTGTATACAGTTCTGGAACCTCTTCCGTAAGGCTATGAGGCTGAACGCCAGAAGGTCCTCCAGTCGAGTGTACTCTTTTCACAATTCACCCGATCTGCAACGACTCGAAAACGGAGCCTCAGTAACGCCTGCAGCGCTTAGGAAGTTGACCACGTCCACCGAGCGGCACCACAAGTGATAAAATGTGGCGTTGCGTGGACGACTCTGTTGAGGGTGAGGACGAGGATGTAACTCGTGATGGACTCCTTCAGATGGCAAGTTCTTCGACGAGACTGTCTGTATTCCCTCTCGTCAACAGCAGACGGTGACGATACAGCCTCGCCGAAGGTTACATCGCCGGGAATAGTCTCGTCACCGGACGTTTCACTACAGAGAGGTCCATCATCTCCCTGCTGATGGAAGTAGCGCAGTCTTCCAGCTGCAGGATCTCGTGGGAAGATTCCTGTTTTGCATTAGGACTCTTCCCTAGGGATAGGGCAGTCAGAATACTGCCCAGGTATTCCGTGCATGTCGTAGAACGAGATTATGAAGGGCGGGAGCGGGTGGTTGGAATTCCTCCATTACTTTCCAATGAAAGAACAAAGCAAGGAGCCAAGTAAGGACTTTTTCCCTCTAAGGCTTTGTCATCTTTTCCTACCGCTACCTCGCTTCCGCAGGAAATGGCAAGCATTTAAAGGATATATATATATATATATATATATATATATATATATATATATATATATATATATATATATATATATATATATATATATATATAGTTTTTTTTTTCTTTTTTTTTTTTGACCACGCTAGTCCGTGATGATAGTTATGAAGGTAGACACAATTCAGTAGGAGTTCATATAATTTTGTTGTGGCCGTGTTGGGATTTCAAACTTTATGAATTCTCGGCACCTGATGAGGCGGGTTCTCTCCGTGAAGCATATTGTGACACATGTATAAAAAAGATTTCATGTTGGATAAGATTGCATGAACTAATGAATTGCGATTACGCCTTCATACATATATATATATATATATATATATATATATATATATATATATATATATATATATATATATATATATATATATTTAAAACATATCCATAATGATACCTTCAAATGATTCACAGGCAGCTGTACAGTTACTGCAAGTAACAGTAAACTGTAACCTATTATGATCAACCAAACACTGAACTGCATCCCACTGAAACACTGAACTGCATCCCACTGAAACACTGAACTGCATCCCACTGAATCACTGAGCTGCATCCCACTGAAACAGATCCACATACGAGCCACAGGGAAGCATACACTGTGCGAAATGAGGAAAAATAGAAAACGTAATGCAACATCTATCTTGTTGGCGGGACGAAAACAGACTGATCACCGTTTCAAACTGGGCCGATCATCTGGTATGCAAAATAATCAGCGATCAAACAGAACGCTGAAGTACATTTACAATGCATCAAACAAGCATTAGAAAAAGTAGACGTGACCTGAACACACTATATCCCAGCATAAGGTACATGACACTTCAACAGAGGAGTATGTGAACCATATTTATGTGAAAGCAATGAAGTAATGGTCTTTCCAGGTTTAATGGATCTAAGACTGTCATATACTCACACAAGGGAGTTACTTGCATATCTTAGAAAAGTTATATTAGCAAATATAGTAGACTTAAATACACGAGGAACCATCAGGAGGTTTGGACCTGTACGTGTAGATACGAGATGTCAGCCTTGATCTTCATTTATTTCCGAAATTAGTGCCTTTTTTTAGGTACATATAAGTCCATTTTTTTAATGTTAGCTGACACGTCACGGGCAAGTGAAGCCCTAATAATGGCCGTCTCATTAACGCTATATTAACATATACTCTAGCCTGAGCCAGTTACCCATTTTATGGACCAACCTCTTAAGATTGGATGAACGGCTGGGTTGACTGACTGTGTACCGACTGCTGTAACCAGGATTCGAACCTAATGCGCTCGACCCTGGGCGTCCCGTGAATGCGTCACGGTCAGGAACGCTAACCCGCTATACCATATAGTCTTCACTAATGTTACGGTGGTGTAATGCAGTGAATAAGCCGATGATATCACAACGCCCTTTGACCTTGGCGTACATGAATTACATGCCATACTCGGTACGAAGACTCTGCAGGAGACAGACATCCTGTCCAATCAAGTCATGTCCAGTAATAATTTCTCCTAGGATGAACAAATACTTGGTGTTGTTAACATAGGCTTGTCGTACAGTTAGGCCGACGCGACGGGCAAGTTCCCCCTCCTTTTCAGTTCGGTAACATCATCAACAGTGACTGAATCATGAGTGATGAAACTTGACATAAGACACACTAAACCTGGCTGGCGAGTGCATAGGCCGGGAAGACCTTCTCACCCTGTGGACTGGTTGACTGCAGGACCATGTATTTTGGCAGCTTTAAAACTGGAAGGGCGTGAGGCGGTCATTTGAACCCGTGGATCCTACTCGGGGAAAGTAGTCGTAAGATGTGACGAGAATAATTGGTCCCACAGAGGCTGGTGACTGTCTTGGTTAAGAGGAGTTCCCATCTGGTCTTTTGTTAAGCCATTGTTCCCGTCTGCTTGTAAAAGCTTTGTCAGATTAAGGGTAATAATCTAGTTGGGAAGTTTGATCCGACAACTGAAAAGCAAATTTTTCTGCGCTGATTTGCTAATTCTGTATAATGATAGGTAAATTTTCACTTCCCGATACTTGCTGAATGTATAGCAACACTTATTATCGCCACTCATTAGTTTTCATCCCTTATCCTCCAAGAATTTGCCCTGTACTTTACGAGGGAAGATGAGGAATGCATTCTCATATGACTACTTAGAATCAAAAGCTTTATCGGAAAGAGACCTAAGTACGCTCTCATGTAATGGTCCTCCCCTGTGTATACTGGGCAAGTCTTTTGGGTGCTGACTAGGGACAAGAAGAATGAATCAGGACCTTACCTTTTCTAATGTCTCACATCCATGTGATCTTTGTGGTGGTGGTGGTGGTACAAACCTCAGAGCGGAAGCGTTGGCAATAGTCCTCTGTGAAACTCCTCAGACGAAGACGGTCATAAGCAAAGCTAATGCTTCATCGTGTATCATCCTCCTCCCTGACCAGTCAACCACGGACCTATGATGGACAGACGTCGCTTTAAAGCTGCAGACAGTACGTACTCAAAGCTGAGAACTCATACCTTGAAAAACAGAGATTTATTAATATTCCTGTGTGAGATGTAAGTACACAAGTCACACTGTCCATTTTCTGTGACCCCGTGATCACTCCGTTCTCGTTCAATGAACTCAGGTCGTGACCATCTTGGGAAATGACCTGTGTCTGCGTCAGGTGGGCGTCCACGGGCTGGAGCCTGGTCCCTCAACCTTGCCTCGTGCCTTTGAGATGCATATGGACTCTGGAGATACCCAGTGTGTTCTTTCTGTGCCACATGTATGTTTCACGTAACGTAGAACTGCCACAAGGGCTGTTTTCCCTGTGTCTGGAATGAATCCTTGACCAGTCACATGTTGAGGGTTAACCCAATCCTTTAGGTGCCTTGTACAACCACAGTTTGATATTAGGGAAAATTTCTCGATGCCCTACAGGTCAAGTTTGCTTATGGTCTTCCACATCTAGACCGGAGCACTAATTTCTGGTGGACGTTGGTGCATGTGGGAACCCTGTTCTCCTCATCATAGAAAATGGAAAGTGTTTTCTCAATGAGACTCGCAGAGCTAAGGTCACGGCACATTCCACAACAAGGATAACCTCTTCCAGTAAATAGCTAGCTGGGTCTACAACTTGACACGTTACAACCAAAACCTTTTCTCACCCTGCCAATCCATTATGATCCCACAGCATCTTGAGTCATCCTTGGTCGACAGTACTTTATCCTCAGCTTGTTTAATGGTCCCTCGATGTGCCTGCCCTGTGGAAATAAGTGTACACATGAACATGAACGTCAGCAGCTCAAAATTGACAGATAAGCTAATGGACCGGGTTCGTGGTTGGCAAATGGATGTTAATATCGATAACTGCAAAGTTTTACTCATCAGTAGTAAACACGAAGAGGCAAGCTACAGTATGAACTTTTATCTTTGTAGAGTATGTGCCGTCAGACCTGTGAAAAGCATGCAATGTATTTTCCATGAAATGAGTTCCTTTAGAGATATGATCGTAATGCTGGTGGCGGGGTGAAGGCAGCAGTGTCCTGCAGGTGTGAGAGAAGACAGAACCCTGCTAAATCATGCAAGACCTCAAACTTCTCACGGAAACTTGACCCTTCACTAACGCCAGCAACACTGGAGGCAGCCGTCTTACTCGTGAAAACTCGCTGCTTCATTCCTGGACATCGCGTGTGGCGCTGTGCTTACCTCGCCTTACAAATAGTCAAATGTGGATCTGAATCTTCGCATTGCCAATTACCAGCGTGTGATAACTTTCCTCAGTGACTGTTGCCCTGAGATTACACGGCCAGTGGTACACGGTCAGTCAAAACAAGAATTCGATATCCGTACACCCAGTGTCCCACTTGAGCCGCCATCTACCTGGCTGCATAGACAACGCTCTACTTGCATATGCAGTGAGTAGAAGCTTACCCTCATAACGATGCATTTGAAGGGCTCCTAGTCCATTACCAGAAGCATCTGTCGCTAACGCTTAAGGTTTCGTAGAAAAAAAGGAAAACCTAAGAACGGAAGCCATAGTCAAGGTACTCTTTTCAGGGTTTTCAGAAACCAGTTTTTGTGGTTTTGCCCACATGAGGGATAAGATATTTCCGGGTATGCTAATGAGTTGCATGGCCAACCCTATCCAGGGTACTTATAATACCCCGTTTTCATCAGTAATCATTCACCACGACCTGTACCAAGATAACACGTCTTATCATCCATTATTTTTAGAAATGCCATCTCTTAACAGTGAAAGCAGCCTTCCAGAAAACGTACCTTGAGTTCCATCGAAGGTATAGCAAACGCCTCTTTAAGTCAGCGTGTTGTCGTACAGGCAGCGCTGCCTGGGTAGCAACAAGGAATCCTTCCAGAACTTTGTACCGCACTTCTTACGCGCCTGGAAGCCCTCGCTGAAAAGTTATGGAATCGACAATTTCATTTCTTGGGAACCCGAAAAGACGCGCACTGGCCTCTCCTTCCCTTTAAAACCATTTTTTTTTTTCTATAAACTGTTACAGGTTGGGGACTGATACAAGAAATTTAACGTAGATTGCTATTACTTCGAAGGAGCATCATCTGAACTCGCGAAAAAAAACGCGCCCTAACCTTAGAGACAGGTATCAGTGGCGTAACTCTCTCTCTCTCTCTCTCTCTCTCTCTCTCTCTCTCTCTCTCTCTCTCTCTCTCTCTCTCTCTCTCTCTCTCTCTCTCTCTCTCTCTCAGTACTTTGGCTAGAAAAGAAAAAGAGTTGGGACAGGGAAAGGTACAGTATGAAACGGATGATAAAATGTTCTCGTGTGTATATGATGTAGGTTTTCTGGTGTAAGTGATTATCTGGAAGCATGTTTTGGGGGGGCCTTATCTATCTATATACATACCCTCGGCAGACTGGGGGTGCGTACGGAGTTATATTGTCTATTGGTTTGGGAGGGAAGGTTTGCTAAGCTAAGCTGCACGTCGTTTATTGTGTACATCTCTATGAGTGCTTTGATGCCCCCATGGAATCCAAGTGCGTTTCATATGTTGTCGAGGTGTCGGATATGTCTTTACCTTATGCTTCTGTTGTCTTTCAAGTCTCTGCCAAACTGTCTGTTGCTTCGCTTAGGTATGAGCTGATTAGTTTAATATTCAGTCGTTCGTGCTGGTCTGCGATGTTTTCAACGTGAAGAGTATTCCTCATCTGTTACAAACCATAGAGTTTTAGTTTGTATCCTTTGTAGCTTCAGCATTGCGAGATTTGGAAGCAAGGAACGTTGTTGAGTAGGTTAGGGTGGGTATGAACACGGCTTTCAACCAAGAGTAATTTTTGCCCTTCATACGGTGCCAGAATCTGTACAGACTGGTCGCTTTCCCTTGGGCGGACCTCTTGTTGATGTGGTCTGTTATTAAACCTCGTGACGTTCAGGTGTGACCCAGGATTCTGCAGCTGTTTTGGCGCCCTTTCCTTTCCCTCTGTGGTCATACCGTTAGGTTTTATTCTTCCTACCGCTGCTATAGCGTCTTTTTATGTTTTCCTTGCAGCCCTCTTCGAAGTTCTTTACAGTGGTCGCCTTTGACTGTGCAGGACGGTTATGGTCTGGGAGCGAGTTATTTAAGACTATGATTTGCATGGCTTCATCAGCATAGAAGGCCATGGCCATGACACCACCTGATGAGGGATTGTCAGCTGTGCAAATTATGAATAGTGTTAGTGATATGTTGGTTGTCCTGCGGGATCCCATTAGTTTGTTTGACAGCTGATGTCCTATATATTGGATGCGCCGCGAGTATCATAATGTGGATTATCATCTTTAAAACATTCGCCCTCGGCCGTCGGGGTGTTAATTATTCAGAATCCACTACTGGTTTCTCAAAGTATATTACCATATATTAGTCCGTAATATTTCTGCTCGAGTGGCCTGCGACCATTACAGTGATCAAGTGGGTGGTGTAATAACTTCGCCATGCGCGAGCCATATAACAGATCACAAGTTATTACATGGACTTGTCAGATGCGCTGGGACTCGGGACATTTTAGAGGGGAGGAGTGACAGTGAATCAAGTGGACGTAGTTTTGGCGAAATGGAAGAATGAAAACAGGAGGAAGAAGAGCATGATATTGCTAATAGTGAGGGTGAAGATGATCCGGGGTCCCAGTGGGAGGGGAGGAAAGTCCTTTGTCAGGTCCGTCGTTTGCCTCGTGGGCAACACCTCTTTTCACACAGTCTGTTTTTGGTAGTAATTTAGGTATAACAGGTGTTTGTTCTGCCACTGAAAATTCTTAGAAGCAGGACTATTTTTTTGGAGTATTTTGAGAGAAATTTGAGTTGACATGGCAGTGACTTGAACTATTATGTTTTATGTATTTATGATAAACTCAGGGCCGATTTCAGTGAGAGAGTTCTGGTATTACCCAGAATATTTCTTAAAGGCTCCAGCAGCACGAGACTTTACTGCTTCCAGTAGTAGGTCTTTGACTAGACAGTATTTTCAGTCATACAGTTTCGTTATACGTGACTTTTCACTCGCGATGTCACCTTAAGCAGGCAGAGCACCAGTGTTATGTCTTTGTCATGGAAACCGACAGGATCTCGAAGCAGCAAGCTGTCCGGGTTCAATGATACTACTCATGATAAAATGTTTGGGTTTTGAGATGTAGAAAGTGGCTACGTACATGATTGTATGATATATATATATATACTGGAAAAGAAACGGGAGACTGAAATCGATCGTGATGAGGAACTAGGTGTCTGAGAAATCATAATTCGAAGTATACCGTACGAAAAGCAATAACAGAAAATTGCAGATTATAGTGTGTAGATATGTAAATATACATATATGCAATAGTTGAAATACCATTATTGTGTAGAGAAATTGCATATACGTATGAGATTATGTAAATATAACGCTGATATAGTAAAGTAAGTTGTATACATGTAGCGTGGTATAGTAAAGTAAGTTGTATACATGTAGTGTGGTATAGTAAAGTAAGCTTTATACATGTAACGTCATATGGCTGGGAACCAACATCATACGTCTGGCAAAGTAGGCCGTGGCGACGCGTTGACTCTCCTGTAAAACATTTTAATCTGTGAGCCTCGTCACACACACACCTAAGTACATATCCTCCACATTGTCTCATACGTATATTACGTCTCTTAGAAGAAGAAGAAAAAAGCTTTGATATGACGTGGGAAAAAATAAGATAAAGATTTTTCTTATTTTCTTTCTTGTTTTGGGCCACTGCAGAGAGGAGGAGGTGGGAGCTTGGGAGACGCTGCTCATGGCTACTGCTGAGTGAGTCGCGTTGCTTTGCAGTGTTACACCGTAGTCTCTCTAGTGTATGTGGTTAGCCTGGCTGCTGTAGTTTGTATTGTAGGTCATTAGTTTCTCACTTGGTCAAAAGCTTCGTTTAATTCTGTTGGTGCAACTGGACAATTTGTTCTTTGTCCTCTGAAAGATAAAAAGAAATATATATAGAAATTCTGGCACAATCGCAGTTGCAGATGTGGTGCTTCCTCTCTCTCTCTCTCTCTCTCTCTCTCTCTCTCTCTCTCTCTCTCTCTCTCTCTCTCTCTCTCTCTCTCTCCAACTGGGAGAGAAATAGGACAGCATTTTTTTTTTTTTTTTTTTGTCTCCAGCATACCTGGTTTTGGTATTACTGGTACTCTCGCCTCCGTGAACCTTCTAGGAAAGTGTCCTGTGCTTGGCATAGCCATGTAAATGTTGAGAAAGTACTGAAGTCCTTTTGGAGGCTGCAGGCTTATTTGTCTCTCATCTGTTTTGCTTTGTCCCGAGGCTGAGTTCCCGGATGTTAGGATGGTTATACGCAGTTCCGGCAGGTTAACACACACACACACACACACACACACACACAGCTCCCAAGTGCCCTTTCGTGTGATTACATCGTGAGGGGAGATACAAGAATGAAGTAGAAGACTCGGTCAGTATACATATAAGAGGGAGGGAGTTGAGACGCCGTTGGTACACAAGTGTTTGTTTGTGGTTTTCGGATCTGACACCACAAACACCTGTATACTGACAGCGTGTCAGATCCGCCTCTCTTACATATTTACTGACAGTTCTGAGTGGTCGATTTCATTCTTGTATTTTCCCTGACGATCTTAATCACACGAGAGTGCTCTTGGGACTTAACGGACTTACCGTGTCTCATTTTTACTACGTGATTATCTGCAAATCCTAGATGATGCGCATCAGTTTGACCTGCTGGAACAATATATATATATATATATATATATTTTTTTTTTCATACTATTCGCCATTTCCCGCGTTAGCGAGGTAGCGTTAAGAACAAAGGACTGAGCCTTTGAGGGAATATCCTCACTTGGCCCCCTTCTCTGTTCCTTCTTTTGGAAAATTAAAAAAAAAAAAAATGAGAGGGGAGGATTTCCAGCCCCCCGCTCCCTCCCCTTTTAGTCGCCTTCTACGACACGCAGGGAATATGTGGAAAGTATTCTTTCTCCCCTATCCCCAGGGATAATATATATATATATATATATATATATATATATATATATATATATATATATACATATCTCATTTTCGGCCAGTCCTGATTGGAGAATGAACAGGCGAGTTGGCTGAGGTTTGACTTTCCCCGCCGAGGAATCGAACCCAGGTAGACGGACACCAGCTTGAATCATGATCAGCAGCGCTAATCAGTACGCCATTCTCGTGAAGTAAGGAGTGTGATGAACGAATCAGTACTGTGGCTTGATTCTAGATTGCGAAAATCATTTAATGCTCAATTAATAGATGCACATTAAGGTTAATATGACCTCTTAACATTCTTGAAGTCATGTATATGTCTGTGAGCACACTGTGCATCTGGCAGTGGACCTTCGGTTAACAAGACGCTCGTGAGTATGAGTCGATGCCTGGCAGTGACTCATGAATCAGGAACATGAAGGGATGAACGTTGAGTAACCCAGCTGTATATACTACGTGAGGACAGTTCGTGATTAGGAAACGTCATGTAATATCATAATCATTTTAATCACAATAGCTTCGATATGCATTTTATGTCCATTGTTTCTGTTTTTGTTTTGCTAGTTTTTGTCTCTTACAGAGGCTTAATATTTCAGAGAGAGAGAGAGAGAGAGAGAGAGAGAGAGAGATCAGTATCACCTTCCTCAGTCAGTGTATTCTCGAACAAAAAGGTCGTCTAGGATTTTGTAAGTAAAAGCAGAGTAGCTGCTAATCTACAGAAAGCTTGCTGTGGTGGACTGCAATAATCGTTAATATTGTAACATCCTTTCTCTTTTGAGAGACATAGTATTGTACTACATAATTTTCTCGTTTTAGAAAATGCATGTTTATTAGAAAAATATAAAAGCGTTTTGAAATGAGTTAGTATTTAAACTAAGATATCATTTTGAGCACAATTATACGAACATGGTTATGTAATAACAATTTTACTTGGAAGCATCTTTCTTGTTGGTCCCACACTGTATTTCGTAACTTCCCCACAGCTGCACTAGACACGTCTTCTGTGTAACCTACTTCATCCGTATCCTGGTCCTGCATGCTACTTTGCACACACTCACATCTGTATTCACATTGTGTTCTAAACCTGTGTCTGTCTCTAACCTTCTATCAACATGCACTGTCGTACTGTCTCTCTATCCATTTTCCTTGTCCAAGTTTCGTTCACTAGTCTTCCTCAGGTGATACCTAATACTTGGTTTAATCTTCACCATGTCTCCATCTTCTAATGGGTCAAGATTCATAGGTGTCTCATTGCAGTACCATGGACACTTCAAAGGCTCGAGTCTTCTCTTTTACGTATTAAGTGAGACATCCATCCCTTTGTGGTTTTTAGAAACTTAGATGACACTTTTAACAATGTTCATGTCCTTCTTCCAAGATTCCATTGAGCTGGACTCATTCCCATATCTTTTATAGGGGTGTTTCTGTTGTCTGATATATAGCCAAATATATATAGTTTTCACTGGTTTTGACAGGTGATTCAGCCATTCCATTCGTCTGAGGGTACACATGACAGCTTGTCTTGTTCTGAAAAATCATACATTTGTGCAAAGTCCCTGAATTCCTCACTGATGAATTATTGTCCATTGTCAGTGCAACGCATTGTTTTGTAAAGTGAGCTTTCAGTATTCTGATGACTTCGCTGGTCTTAGTCGACTCCAACACATCAGTTTCCCAGAAGTTGTTTTGAATAGTCCACAGTCGGTATAAAGTTATGATGTCTCGGCTCAAACGAATCAATAGCCACTTTCCTCGCATGTTCGGTTTGCTGTCTCATAGTACATTAGGGTTTACCTCTGTAGGCCAGTGTGGAATCGGTTCCATATCTCACACTGGGCGACGTGTTCTTGATTCCAGCACTCACACTCGGCCAGTATACAGATTCCCTCGCACGCCTCAGACGGCCTTTTTCAACTCTGTGAGTCGAGTGTATTGTCTTCTTGATCTCGACACACAAAGCATGAGGTCTGGCTCTCTTGTCTCCTCTGAATATCACACCATTTTGTGCTAAGAACTCATCTCTGGAACAAGAATAAGGCAGGAGCTGGTTGGGGGCCTGTGTCCTTGGTTTCAAGCCACCGAAAGATTATATGGTTTCCAGAGCAAATTCATCGTCTCATCATTTGCTGTTGTCGCTCATATCTTCTCCAGACGCTCTGGTCTGGTGGTTAGGAAAGATGCCATGTTTATATTCTCAAATAATGGTCTTCCTCCATTTTCTGGTAAGTGTGTGTCCTTGAAAGAAAATCTGGAATGTGCATTTCCCTCCCAGGCTGATGATCCAGTTCTGTCATACTGGAGCAACATTCCTTGCAGTCGGCTCGACTCTTGGTCCAGAGGTTTATTATGACTGATTGTAGAGGTTTATGGTCATGTATTGCTTTGGTCAGTCTCCCAAATGGATACGGACCAAATTTTCGTCATGACAAATACAACTGGGAGCATCTCTTCCTGTGTCTGTACCTACCTATTCTCTGTAGGAGTCCGTGTTCTACATACATAAGGTATTGGTTCCTGCAGCAACGTATCACTTAATTCTGTCTGACTAGTGTCACACTGAATAATAACAACAAGGGGTTTGCTTTGGTCATAGAAAACCGACACTGGAGAGGTTGCCACTAACTGCTTGACATTGTCTAGGGCTTTCTCATGTATTCTTTCCCATTGCCACTCAACATCTTTATTAGCTGGATGATGGATAGTTTCCATTACATCAGACAATTTAGATATGAATCTGGCTAAATGATTTACCACGCCAGGTAATCTCTCTACCTGTTGTCACATTTCCTGGAGATCTTCATCTGCATAATGGATGCTATCTCATCAGGATCAGGTTGCGAACAATATTTAGATGTTTTATGCTCTGGAAAAGAAAACCCCCAGACTTCCTCAATTATGTCTTACTCGTCTCGTTTGATCCCTGGCTTCCTACATCTTTCTAACAGTTTATACACTTTATTATCATGATTATTATTCGCTAAGTCATCATCATCTCTTATACCATAAATTAGTATATCATCTTATCATACAACTCCTTTTAGACCCTCCGGAGCTGCATTCAACCTTTTTCTGGAATGTTTCACTCCTCACAGGTAAACCAAATGGTAATCTTAACCACCTATACCTTTCCAGTGGTGTCTAAACCGTATTAAGGTAGCTTGAGTGCTCATGTAGTACACAGTGCCAATAACCGTTCTTCTGATCAAGCATTGAGAACAATCTAGCCTTTGAAAGATCAGTTAATACATCAGCAGTTACTGATGTTGGATGTATTTCTCTTTTCAGGTATTTTGTGGATCGGAACGAATTCTAATGTCACCTAATTTCTTGCTTCCACTTACCATACGACTTGCTTATTCTCTTTCTTCAGCCACTTTGGCTATGACTTTCATTTTCTGTAATTTACTAAGCTGTTTATGAACCTGTGGTATAACACTGATTGACACTCTACATGATCGTAGTGCGACAGGATTAGATGATGAATTAATAGTTAAAAGTGCCAGGTTCTTCCTGTAGCTCTTTTGAAAACATATCACTGTAATATGAGAACACATCTTGAAATGGATTAGTATTCTTACGATTCACATATATCAGATTCATCTGTTATAATGTTCTCGTACCCAAGATTGGTAGAACAGTAAACCCTGCAGAATATTTGTTTTTAGTCTTTAAAGTTGACAATAACAGTTCTAGATTTCCCGGTGGACTTAGTTGAACTCCATATGTACAACATTGTATCACAAGATTTTAACTGGTTGTGAGGCACTGTATGTTGAGAGATAACATTCCGGCTTGCGCCACAGTCATGTTGAAATTTGAGTTTCTTATCGCCACTCTTCATGGTGGATGTCATGATGGCCTTGTCGCTGCATCGTGTTGCAAGCTTCATTGCATACTGGACATCAGGGTCGTCTTCACCGTCTGCAACCTCTAGAACACATTTGTCCATACATCTCCTTGAGTCCATGTCTGGTTTTGATCTGCATTTGCTTGCGAAGTGATTCTTCTTATTGCATTTAATACTGTCTGGTCTTACCACACGCTGGACATTGTTCTTTCTTCCTCCTCATATTCTTGTTGCCGTAGAACTTGCACACTCCCTCCTGGGTGCGTGTCCAGTTGTGGTCCTCATGTTGGATGTCTTCGTGTCATTGGTCTTCCTCATGGGTTTCTTCTGAGTGAGCTTGTTAACAACTTCCTGTCCTTCACCACGAAATATTATAATCAGCTTCTCTGCTGCTTGGTCTGCCGCACAGATTCTCATAACTGCATCAGAATTAAGGTTATCCACTTTAAAGACTCTCATGAAGATAGGTATCGGAATATCCAAATACTGTTTGATCTCTCCTCTTGTTTTCTTTCTGATCTTCATGTAACATTCCTTGCATAGAACTCTTGAGTCTGGTGATGAATGAATCTAAAGATTCTTCTGTTTGTTGTACCCACTTTCGAAATCTATACAGGTCAACCACTGCATTGTTCTCTGGGTGCAAAAGAAATTTGGCATTTACACAGTAGCACAGTAGCGAGGATAGGCTGGTTACCTGCTGGTGCTGGGGACTCAAATGAGTTATACCTGTCAAGTGATTCATCTCCACCCAAGGTTAGAAGTAGTGTAGCCTCCTCCACCTCAAAACCTGCCGCCAGAACACAGAGGTTATGGTTTTTGCTTCAAGGTCTTCCAAGCTTATTCAGCCTCACCTGTTAGGCTTGTTCTGCCGGCTACGGTGAGTTAAGTAACTGCCATTTGAACCACGTCGTTACCGTCGCCGTTTGCTTTCGCCTCGGTCACTGGAGGAGAAACTGTGTCATGTCTTTTCCTTCGGTCATTCCAGTATGTGATGACTGATTGTGTCTTTACTGCTACCATTTTTTTTTTATTTGTGTTTCAAACAGAAGCTTGATATTTCTGAGGAGAGAGAGAGAGAGAGAGAGAGAGAGAGAGAGAGAGAGAGAGAGAGAGAGAGAGAGAGAGAGAGGGAGAGAGAGAGACCAGTATTACTTTACTCAGTATCTCCATAAAGAAAATGGTCGTGCTCTTTCTTGTGGTTGTCAACAAGTAGCTGCTTCCTCATAGAAAACGTGTTATGGCAGACTGCAGTAAACGTGATTATTGTTACAGATGTGTCGTTTCTTCCCATACGTCATTAGTAATCTCAGATATTTCGAATCTTGAATTCGACGAACAACTCTGGCTGAACTAAACCCACTCGCCAGGCGTACCAACTGGCCTCATGCAGGTTAAGTAAGACCGTCGTTGAGTTTGGCGGGATTTAGATATTATTTACATGAAACACAGATGATAGTTATTTCGTTGACTGGACACTGGAAAAAAGAAAAGGAATGGTGCGTCTCCAACACATCCTGGCCACTCGGCCATGCCCTTTAACAAACCTGGGTCTGCCTCAGCGTTACATAAACTGAGTGAATATCTTTCCCTATTTTTCATCCTTAAATTCGACACGCTTCCATATTCTTGTCATTCTCTTGGTCACTTGATTATGCAATAGTTAACCCTGACCATGATGTAAGGTGGACAGTCCCATCAATATACCATCAGATTACCCCAAAAAATTCCCGCTGCAATATTTCCATTAAGATAAAGAGGTCTACCATCGTTATAACGCCTTTCCTCGTTTTCGTTGTCGTGTATAAAGGTATGTTCGGGGTATCTACCTTAATGATAAACCCAAGGCGTCCTGCATTCAAGCCACTGAAATCACGATCGTGTACCCGACCATCGAAGTGGTTACTTAATGAGACGCTATAAGAGAAGTCTGTGGGTGAGGGAATGAGGTACTTCCAGGAATGGATGGATCCTTGTTGTGGGTGTGGTATGATCACTGTCTGTGAATGCGTTCTGCTCGAACGTACACAGGACCGTGTGGGTGATCCCACACGATTACATGGCTCCATCCCCTCCACACCTACAACATAGGACTTCCATCTATCGGCGCCACAACGCTACGTTCCTGTAGACGTTAGACATCACTTCCAGGCTGCCCCTGTCTGTCTCAAATGACACACGGTGTGTGACTCACCTACTGAAGTATACGATGGTGGCACCTGTGTGTCGTTACTCCAGAAGCGAACGAGCGACTGGACTGACGACCCTGTGTGTGTGTGTGTTTGTGTAACCCAGATTATTTGGTACACCATCAAACGTAAGAAGTATTCTTATTGTGTATACCTTTAGCAGCCAAAATGTCTATGGGTGACCCTCCCCCCCCCCCCTAGTCATCTCCTTTCCAAGCAGCTCCTTCAACCATCCACGTGCGAGAAGAACATCACCGGAGCAAGCAGGATGGCAGCTAGTTGACGTCACCACAGAGGCGCCAGGGCGTCAGAAGCTGCGCACCAATCACAGCGCCCGTTGGCTTGAGGCTAGGGACCGGGGTCCAGCTTGGCCATGTCGGGATACCTCTGATGATGCGATTGTTGCCCTGACGACATGCGACCTCACCCCAGGCAGCCAACAGGGTACACTTCTTGGTGGTAAGTGGCTCTGACGAGTGGAAAGACGTCACAGAATGAGCAAGCCTTCATCCTGCACGTTGGGGTCGAGTGTTTGCCTTGCAGCTGGGCGACAAACGAGCGTATTGCTGACTGAAATCAATTTCCTAGGGTTGGCCAGCCGTTCGACGTCCACAACATCTGAAAGGAGTGGACCACTGATATACATGGGTATGCTGGTATGAAAACGGCTAAATGGCACGGCAAAAGTTGGCTTCCACCGGCACCAGTAGGTGGATCGTATCATATGATTTGGAGGTGCGTCATATGCATAGGATGAGGTGAGGGAGTTTTGCTATGTGAAGCAGTCCAGCCATGCCAGCTTTGACCTCCCCGCTCCCTTGACTTGACATTCCACGAGACAACGTTTGAGCACTGACACTCGCAGGCGCTTGAAGTCAATAGCACAGCATTGGTTAAAGTCTTCGGTATTAGGCACTAATTCCTGTCAGTACTTGAAGATACCAAAGATAAAAGGTATTTGAGTTCATGCACATGTATGCCGCCACTGTAAGTCCAACATTTGGACTCGTTATTACTTCGTAATGAAAGTGTAGTTTTGCATTATACAAAGCTAAATGAACCACAAGTAGTAGACCGAGTCACCGTCAGTGTGTTACACAGATGCCACCGCCCAACCTGGAGGCCCTCCACACGCCTGCCACACCGTACTCTGAGCCGTTGTTCTGCTGACACTTGATGTCGCTGCCAGACTCAGCAGATGACATCCTGAGCTGACAACAGCAACTGCTTGAATAATGGACGGTGAAATATAGCACGGGACTTCGACTTACGGTAAACATGGCTGGGATTGACAGATCTGAAAATGACAGATGAACCGTGATGAACTATACCGATATATGAACAACAGAAACTGTAAACGAGTGAAACAAGACTAAATGAAGATTACATAGCCCATGAACACAGCTAGTTAGTTCATAGAGGTAACTGTTTAAATCACCAATTCAGCAGAATGAACAGGGAACGTGGGGTGTTGCGTTCAACTGGAGTTGGACCTACAAACAAATGATATGGTAAGATTTCGTATCTCCTTGGAAGACATGAACAAAAGCGTGGATTGGGAGGTAATGACCAAATAAACCCTGACAAGACTCTGTCAATTAAGAGATTAATCTTAGTCATCAGTTAGTTCGAGAGGAATAAAGAGTTAATAAAAACCGAACCCATAACGAGACTGAAGGTCAACAAAGAATTAAGTGAGATTGGTTCAGCTCCCAACGGGTTTCACGTTACCATGAAGAGGAGCCGGAGGAAGGGGTCCCAGAGGAGATTTTGGTCTGAGGGAAGAGAGGGATTACTTGACTATATCTGGTCTCTTTACCTAGAGGCAGAACACTGCAGTATAGGTGGGATGCAGATATTGAGATGTTCATTGTGGAACACGAAAGAAACTTAACTTTGACATGCGAGACATGCCCACGTCCACATACCTTGAGTCATTCGTGCCATGAAGAGGAGCATCTGTTGTGAGAGAACGCAGGTCGTATGCTGTAAAAGAAGACAGTGGATTAGAAGAGAAGGGTTGAGGCTTGGTCACGAACGAGAGAAGAAACTGTGTCAGTCTTAGGAAATAGTAAAGACAATTTAAGTGTCTGAAGACCTTCGAAGTGATTAGCTAAGACAATTTTGGTGTGTGAAGACCTTCGAAGTGCTAGAAGCACACCTGACAAACTCCGGACACGCCGTTTGATTTCCTTAGGTTCGTCCGTCACTCAGTGAGGATCGGAAAATTTAAGGTTGAGCTTAAGCATGGTATCTGATGCATCATGTTAGAGCAACACTCTTTGGCGGGCTTCGGAAGTGTGGGTTGTGGCTAGTGAGGAACATCTCTGTATTGCGGATCCTGTAGAAGCTTACGAATATCAGTGAAGACTTTAACTCGTGTCCTGACGAAATTGTCGATGATTTAGATCAGCCTGTAGGAGGATAGGGAAAGAACTCGTTCAGGATGGTGTGTGGAGAGAGAGGCGCCAGCTGGCTGAACGTTTACTGAATTTGCAGAACACTGAAAAGCGGGGATGTCATGACCCCAAGAGGATCAATGAGATGAGGTCACTTGGCGGATGATGGTCAAGGTTGTAGAATTCACTCATCCTACAAGACCATTACTAACAGGACTGTGTACTATTGTGAATGTTGAAGGGTTTATATTGAGCAATAACAGCTGAGTTGTTTATTTCTGAAGCGTTTTATGAGACTTCTGGAGTAATGCGTCGACAGATTATATAATTCTTGAAAGGCAGGAAGATTGATAGTAGATTTATCGGGAATGGAAGCGAGTTATCATTAGCGTGAGAATGATTCGACCATGGCGAGCAGAGGTGATTACAGGAGAATCAATAGCAATGAGTACTGGGAGGTATCCTTGACCAGGGTCTTGATGAAACTTAACGACTCAACATGGGAAGAAATGTCATCGAGTTGCTTTTATAAGAGCAAGCTCGCTTTGTGAGTTATACCATCTGTCCAGGATGAACGCTACTGGGAATGTCGTGACACGTCTTCCCCTATAAACTCCAACTTGGACAGGATGTCTCAGTAGGGTACACAAAATCTTGTTAAGTTTAATGCCTCCAAGACCCAGTTTCTCCCTGATCTCTCTTGTCGGAAACTCTTCACAACTCCCATCTCTTCTTTGACGGTTCTGTAATTCCACCTCTTGACTCGATGAACATACTTGGCATCACTGTAACATCCAGTCTTCCTTGGAAACCCCACATGAAAGGAACAGCTAAGTTTGCCTCTAAGAAACTGGTTGTCCTGCCTAAATTTCGAAACTTCTCCCCTGAACAGTTGCTTCGTTTATACAAGATAGTGATTCGTCCTTACATGGAGTACTGCTCGCACATCTGGGGTGGTTCTAGCTCTGCTTGACAGACTTGAGTCGAAAGCAGTCTGACTTATAAACTGTCCCAGGCTGAATTCCGAACTTGTCCCCCTTGCCTTACGCCGCACTGTTTGTTCACTTTCCCTCTTCTATAGGTAACACTTCGGTTTTTCCTCCCAAGAGCTGGCTGCTTGTGTGCCCACACCACTCGCTAGACCACGTAATGATCGGCAAGCTGCTGCGTCACATGATTATTGTGTGGCCAACGGCAATTCAAGGGTAGGCCGTTTTAACAACTGCTTCTTTCCCTACACGTCGAAGCTTTGGAACTATCTACCCTCTCTTGTCTTTCCCGATAAGTATGACCAGGCACATTTGAGATTTTAAAAGACAGGTCTTTCACATCCTCCAGAATTCGCAAATACTTTCCCTTGTCTTTTCTTTTTCCGTTTCATATAGTCTCTCTATATTTCAGTTAAAGCCTAGCCTTGATGTGGAGTTTGGTTCGTGACTGGAGCTGTGTTAGCCTTACCAAACAATTGTCTGAACTTACCACTGTACTCTTATAGCGCGAGAAGTTTGCGAGGGGGTTGGGGGCTTGCTTACTGTGTAATCTTCATTTCCTCATCCTCGGAAAGGTGCAGAAGAGGCCAGTCATCGGTCATAAAGGTTTCAGTAAAGTAGACGGATATGATGTCACAGAAGAGTTTCAAATTCCGAATGGCATCAAGCCTTCAAGATCTGTCTCTGAATGATTTTGCTGTGCCTTCAGTAGAGCACGACCGGTGTGTGCAATGACCTGTGTGGACACCTCCCAACCTCCTGCGTGTGGACACCTCCCCGACCTTTTATGGAAGCAGCAGCAGCAGCAGCAGCTAAAATGGAGGGTTCAAAATAATCAGGAGAGCGTAGGACGGAAGCAGAATTGTGAGAGATTTTAGATTTCACAAGCATCCTGCTGTAGCTCAGTGCAGACTGGGGAATATCCCTTTAAAGAACACGACCCAGGGGGGACTAACAACCTCAGTGCTGTCACGGACCATCGCAAATGAATGCAAATGAATTCTATCAGCAACAGACCATTAGGTCCCGACGACGCAGTTACTGATGATAGAGGATGATAGGAAACTCAGTGGGGTCCCTACGACGCAGTTACTGATGATAGAGGATGATAGGAAACTCATGGATTAGTTTAGTGGGAGTAGAAAGACATAAAGAGGTTTGAAGAAGGAAGACGCTTGAATTTTTCATATCGGTATGGAGATTCAAGTAGTATCAGCCGTGGATTTGAGGCGAGATATTGATCAAGTCTTTGTGTTAACGTATCTGTGATACTGCGTTCAACTATTGTACTTTTTATATAGCCCAGATAGGCTAATTAAGGATCTTAAATTACCCGTAGATTTAGAGGAAGAATCTACTCACTATTTACTTACCTATATATATATATATATATATATATATATATATATATATATATATATATATATATATATATATATTTATTCATTTATTTATTTATATGTTTATGTTATATTATATTATACTTTGTAGCTGTCTCCTTCGTTAGCGATGGAGCGCAAGGAAACAGACGAAAGAATGGCCCAACCCACCCACATAAACATGTATACACATACACGTCCACACACGCACATATTTTTTTTTTTTTTTCTTTGTCGCTGTCTCCCGCGTTTGCGAGGTAGCGCAAGGAAACAGACGAAAGAAATGGCCCAACCCACCCCCATACACATGTATATACATCACGTCCACACACGCAAATATACATACCTACACAGCTTTCCATGGTTTACCCCAGACGCTTCACATGCCTTGGTTCAATCCACTGACAGCACGTCAACCCCTGTATACCACATCGCTCCAATTCACTCTATTCCTTGCCCTCCTTTCACCCTCCTGCATGTTCAGGCCCCGATCACACAAAATCTTTTTCACTCCATCTTTCCACCTCCAATTTGGTCTCCCTCTTCTCCTCGTTCCCTCCACCTCCGACACATATATCCTCTTGGTCAATCTTTCCTCACTCATTCTCTCCATGTGCCCAAACCATTTCAAAACACCCTCTTCTGCTCTCTCAACCACGCTCTTTTTATTTCCACACATCTCTCTTACCCTTACGTTACTTACTCGATCAAACCACCTCACACCACACATTGTCCTCAAACATCTCATTTCCAGCACATCCATCCTCCTGCGCACAACTCTATCCATAGCCCACGCCTCGCAACCATACAGCATTGTTGGAACCACTATTCCTTCAAACATACCCATTTTTGCTTTCCGAGATAATGTTCTCGACTTCCACACATTCTTCAAGGCTCCCAGATTTTCGCCCCCTCCCCCACCCTATGATCCACTTCCGCTTCCATGGTTCCATCCGCTGACAGATCCACTCCCAGATATCTAAAACACTTCACTTCCTCCAGCTTTTCTCCATTCAAACTCACCTCCCAATTGACTGACCCTCAACCCTACTGTACCTAATAACCTTGCTCTTATTCACATTTACTCTTAACTTTCTTCTTCCACACACTTTACCAAACTCAGTCACCAGCTTCTGCAGTTTCTCACATGAATCAGCCACCAGCGCTGTATCATCAGCGAACAACAACTGACTCACTTCCCAAGCTCTCTCATCCACAACAGACTTCATACTTGCCCCTCTTTCCAGGACTCTTGCATTTACCTCCCTAACAACCCCATCCATAAACAAATTAAACAACCATGGAGACATCACACACCCCTGCCGCAAACCTACATTCACTGAGAACCAATCACTTTCCTCTCTTCCCTACACGTACACATGCCTTACATCCTCGATAAAAACTTTTCACTGCTTCTAACAACTTGCCTCCCACACCATATATTCTTAATACCTTCCACAGAGCATCTCTATCAACTCTATCATATGCCTTCTCCAGATCCATAAATGCTACATACAAATCCATTTGCTTTTCTAAGTATTTCTCACATACATTCTTCAAAGCAAACACCTGATCCACACATCCTCTACCACTTCTGAAACCGCACTGCTCTTCCCCATATACATATACATTATATATATATATTTTTTTTTTTCATACTATTCGCCATTTCCCACGTTAGTGAGGTAGCGTTAAGAACAGAGGACTGAGCCTTTGAAGGAAATCCTCACTTGGCCCCCTTCTCTGTTCCCTCTTTCGGAAAATTAAAAATGAGAGGGGAGGATTTCCAGCCCCCCCGCTCCCTCCCCTTTTAGTCGCCTTCTACCGTAAGCATCAGTTTCATGTACAAAAAATGTGATATTTCCTTCTTTATGTCTGGTCATCTTGAGCGTCAGACCAGCTTAAGCTAACGTCTCAAAACACTCGTCGTAGGTCATCAAAATGGTCGGTCGGAGACCCACATGATCATCATACCATTAACGTTGGTACCCATCATGACACGAAGGACAGTCTCCCTTATTCTGGCAGGTGTTGTGAGAGCACTAACGGAGTACCATGGGTATACGAACGAGTTCATTGAGACAGCCAGGGATTTATAAAGTAGCATTGTGGTTGTTGCTGGAGGTTGTCATGGTAAATTGCCAGATTTCTTGAAGATCAGTATGGCAGAATAAAGTGTATGTGATATCGCATTGACGTCAAGCTACGTGGCTCTATAGGCAAGAGGAAAGATTGCGGGGAGAGATTGTAAACTTTCACATGTGGGAATTAAAGTTTTAATTAGCAATACCTTACAATTGCCAGGTCAGGAAACAGGAGAAGGAGACCTCATGAAACTTATACAAAGATTTTCTTTAAATAGGCCCCAAACTTTACAAGACAAACGTGACGAAAATGAAGGAAAATGAAGACTTCTCGAGTTTTCTGGTCAGTAAAGGAATGAATTTCGTGCCTGAAATTGAGGCCTCTTCTTTCAGAAGGGGTTCCGTACGTATCATTGGGCGATTCATCGTGACGTAACCACCATTCCATCCTCCGATACGTAGCATCCATCACGCAGCCTCGGAAGGGAATCATGCCAACATTTTGTGTAAATAATGTGTGAGGGGTCATAGTGAACTTGTTGGTGTGGGCGTTCTGTGTTGCATCGAGGGTTCGGAAGCCAGAGTTGAATGGCTTGTTATACGGAGTTCATTCATTGTATAAGGCACTAATATACTTTTACAAGGGCTTGGAATGCATCCTAGGAGGGGCAAAGCGCTAGTTATTTTAAACTGTTCCCATGGATTCATTCCATGGTCCCAGCAGGTGACATAAGCACGTAAAGACTGGTGAAAATGTAGTGTTGGCGCTCGTTGTTCCCTTCGTACGTGCGAGATGAAGCAGTGCCATCCAAGCCCAGGGGTTAGGGTAGGGTGAGGTCACGGCGGCGGGAGAGTCGGTGTCTCAGGTGATGAACAGACGCTGTGGAGAGAATCCATATCGAAGGAGGCCGATGCCGAAGCATCTCACCTGGTGTAGGCGGGACGAAGATTGAAGGCCGATCGTTAAGGTCGAAGTCTCGATAGGCGGAGCATAAGGTGAGGCAACACTGTGGCGTGAGGAGCAGTCCAAGTGGACGGTATGACTTGGGTTTACGTAGGTCGCACGATTTCAAGGGGGCTCTCAAGACGGTTCTCTGAGGTTCAGAGCGGCCAGAACCGCGTGTAGTTGTCACTCAGTGGGACTCGACCACGTGTGATTGTCACTCAGTGGGACTCGACCACGTGTGATTGTCACTCAGTGGACTCGACCACGTGTGATTGTCACCCAGTGGACTCGACCACGTGTGATTGTTACCCAGTGGAACTCAACCACGTGTAGTTGTCACTCGGTGAGACTCGCTCGATCAGCGTCGTTGACCGTCGCATACCAAGTTAGTTTTCGTTGATCACTGCCCACCAGGATGGTGACTGAAACAGCGATGATGCACAGCATCGTGTGGTAGTCAGTGGGTGGGTGGGGGTCAACGTTGAGAATAGGGGTGTAAGCGCAGCCCGACTGCCATCCCATGAAGGATAAGAGATGACAGAAGCTCACTGTGAGTGGGTGTTCAAACACGGAGGCTGTTAAGGCAATGGGATGAGCAGTGGATGGATCGCAAGTCACATATGTGGGGTCAGTGAAGCACTTACACGGGAGGCAAGTTGAATTCCCTTGGTATTACGGGAATGTGTGTCCTCTCTTTCCTCAATATGGCTTACTTCATCCGTCAACAAAAGCGTAGAATGGTTATCAAACTATCGGACAGCGGGTGGTAGATCCTTGAATAACAGGAGGACCAAGAACCACCAACTGGTGACATAGACTCTCCTTTGCGTGTGCCGGTCGCGTGACGCTTAGGTAGAAAGACTAACTGAAGTAGTCAGCGGCCATTGGATCAGTGAGGGAAGGTCTGTATTGACACTGCAAATTTCAGCCATGAAAGAGCTCACTGACAGGCTGAAGGAGGCCGTTAGAGGCGTTGTACGCTTGTGTATAGTGTGTCACTTCAACACAAGGATTGTATAATGTTTACTATTTTTGTGTTACGGGATATGAGTTTAACGCTTGTGTTGCCTCTTCTCTTAACCTTATGGACGTACTATGTCTTCACACACACACACACACACACACACACACACACACACACACACACACACCAGCCTAGAACAGGTATCTAGTTATTGACCAGCCCTAAGAAAAGGATGAACAGCTGGCTTGTCTGTGAGCTGACTGTCGGGCCGAGGATACGAAGCCGGGCGGGCGTGGATCATGGTCAACGACGCACACTGTTTGTGTGTGTGTGTGTTTGTGTGTGTGTGTGTGTGTGTGTGTGTGTGTGTGAAGACACATGTTGGGCCCCTTCTCTTGAACTCTCTCTACCAGAAGTCTTGAATATATGTATACTGTTTCCATTAGCCATGTCCTCAGTCATTCTGTTCCATATAGCCATCACTCTTATACTATAAAAGTACTTCATCACATCTTTTTTTTTTTTGCCAAGTTTCTTGTTTGGTTTGAAGTTATGTCCTCTGTTTGTTCTGTCCTTAGTAAACTAACGTGGTTGAAATGGTCTGTTTACTAACTGTTCAGAATGAAATCTATTTTCCTATTCCCAGGGAAACAATTGTTGTCTGTGATGCAACCTGTTAGGGAGAATACGTCTTGTCTTTCATTTTGTCATTTTATGTGTAGCTTTTGCATGCTGGCTTTACCAAACTGTCTCTGTTCTAAACGTTAAGGACAACATATACGTTTTGTCTTTACTTAAATATCACTTGTGATATTTTACCTCAGTATATGAATATGTCTATTTGCATACTAGGAGATTTTAATGGATGCTTCTACGTTACGCGAGATTACTTGAAATTTCCCCATTTAAAAAGATACATGTAGGTCGCCTCTCTCCCAAGGAAGGTTGCTGGAATACTTGATTATCTTCAGATTAAGATGTGAGTTTCATCTTTTATCCAGGTGGAAAAGCAAGTTCCTTGAACGGTGTATATCAGAGTAGTCGCTCTCGTGTTCACTGTGGGATGTTGTACTGTGGGTCTGTAGCATGGTTAAGAGGGGGCAGGTGGCAATGCTACACTAGAACGCTCGGGCCAGCGGTGTGTGGCTGCATCAATACTGTCGTCACTCACCTCCTCCTACCTTCCTCCTCCTCTTACGTTACCCTCCTCATCTCCTTTTCTCTTACTCTCGTTCCCTTAAACTAACGTCCACCCATCTTTACCTACACAGCACTACAACTCCTTCTTACCTACTCCCCCTTCCCCATTTCCCCGTTCATCCCCCGTTATTACCATTCATCCATCCTCTCCTTCCCCCTCCACTACCCTTCATCGCAATGGCCACCTTGTTTACATTACTCTTCCCTTGCTAGACAGATGTTCACTATTATTCCTCCATTCTCTCCCCATGCTTCCCATCCCTCCCCAACACTGCCCTTTCCTCCGCTAAACTCCCTCCCCTAA